>NC_136527.1:118677387-118912387 GCF_053919585.1 Euprymna scolopes
TGCATTCAATTTTATGTTGATTAACCTGCATTCAATTTTATGTTGATTAACCTGCATTCAATTTTATGTTTATAACCATGCATTCAATTTTATGTTGATAACCATGCATTCAATTTTATGTTGATTAACATGCATTCAATTTTATGTTGATTAACATGCATTCAATTTTATGTTGATTAACATGCATTCAATTTTATGTTGATTAACCTGCATTCAATTTTATGTTGATTAACCTGCATTCAATTTTATGTTGATTAACCTGCATTCAATTTTATGTTGATTACCCTGCATTCAATTTTATGTTGATTACCCTGCATTCAATTTTATGTTGATTAACCTGCATTCAATTTTATGTTGATTAACCTGCATTCAATTTTATGTTGATTAACATGCATTCAATTTTATGTTGATTAACCTGCATTCAATTTTATGTTGATTAACCTGCATTCAATTTTATGTTGATTAACCTGCATTCAATTTTATGTTGATTAACCTGCATTCAATTTTATGTTGATTAACCTGTATTCAATTTTATGTTGATTAACCTGCATTCAATTTTATGTTGATTAACCTGCATTCAATTTTATGTTGATTAACCTGCATTCAATTTATGTTGATTAACATGCATTCAATTTTATGTTGATTAACCTGCATTCAATTTTATGTTGATTAACCTGCATTCAATTTTATGTTGATTTACCTGCATTCAATTTTATGTTGATTCACCTGCATTCAATTTCTTGTTGATTAACCAGCATTCAATTTTATGTTGATTAACCTGCATTCAATTTTATGTTGATTAACCTGCATTCAATTTTATGTTGATTAACCTGCATTCAATGTTATGTTGATTAACCTGCATTCAAGTTTATGTTGATTAACCTGCATTCAATTTTATGTTGATTAACCTGCATTCAATTTTATGTTGATTAACCTGCATTCAATTTTATGTTGATTAACCTGCATTCAATTTTATGTTGATTAACCTGCATTCAATTTATGTTGATTAACATGCATTCAATTTTATGTTGATTAACCTGCATTCAATTTTATGTTGATTAACCTGCATTCAATTTTATGTTGATTACCCTGCATTCAATTTTATGTTGATTAACCTGCATTCAATTTTATGTTGATTAACCTGCATTCAATTTTATGTTGATTAACCTGCATTCAATTTTATGTTGATTAACCAGCATTCAATTTTATGTTGATTAACCCGCATTCAATTTTATGTAGATTAACCTGCATTCAATTGTATGTTGATTAACCTGCATTCAATTTTATGTTGATTAACCTGCATTTAATTTTATGTTGATTAACCTGCATTCAATTTATGTTGATTAACCTGCATTCAATTTTAAGTTGATTAACCTGCATTCAATTGTATGTTGATTAACCTGCATTAAATTTTATGTTGATTAACCTGCATTCAATTTTATGTTGATTAACCTGCATTCAATTTATGTTGATTAACCTGCATTCAATTTTAAGTTGATTAACCTGCATTCAATTTTATGTTGATTCACCTGCATTCAATTTTATGTTGATTAACCTGCATTCAATTTTATGTTGATTAACCTGCATTAAATTTTATGTTGATTAACCTGCATTCAATTTTATGTTGATTAACATGCATTCAATTTTATGTTGATTAACATGCATTCAATTTTATGTTGATTAACCTGCATTTTATTTTATGTTAATTAACCTGCATTCAATTTTATGTTGATTAACCTGCATTCAATTTTATGTTGATTAACCTGCATTCAATTTTATGTTGATTAACCTGCATTCAATTTTATGTTGATTAACCTGCAATCAATTTCATGTTGATTAACCTGCATTCAATTTTAAGTTGATTAACCTGCATTCAATTTTAAGTTGATTAACCTGCATTCAATTTTATATTGATTAACATGCATTCAATTTTATGTTGATTAACCTGCATTCAATTTTATGTTGATTAACCTGCATTCAATTTTATGTTGATTACCCTGCATTCAATTTTATGTTGATTAACCTGCATTCAATGTTATGTTGATTAACCTGCATTCAATTTTATGTTTATAACCATGCATTCAATTTTATGTTGATAACCATGCATTCAATTTTATGTTGATTAACATGCATTCAATTTTATGTTGATTAACATGCATTCAATTTTATGTTGATTAACATGCATTCAATTTTATGTTGATTAACCTGCATTCAATTTTATGTTGATTAACCTACATTCAATTTTATGTTGATTAACCTGCATTCAATTTTATGTTGATAAACCTGCTTTCAATTTTATGTTGATTACCCTGCATTCAATTTTATGTTGATTACCCTGCATTCAATTTTATGTTGATTAACCTGCATTCAATTTTATGTTGATTAACCTGCATTCAATTTTATGTTGATTAACATGCATTCAATTTTATGTTGATTAACCTGCATTCAATTTTATGTTGATTAACCTGCATTCAATTTTATGTTGATTAACCTGCATTCAATTTTATGTTGATTAACCTGCATTCAAATTTATGTAGATTAACCTGCATTCAATTTTATGTTGATAACCATGCATTCAATTTTATGTTGATTAACATGCATTCAATTTTATGTTGATTAACATGCATTCAATTTTATGGTGATTAACCTGCATTCAATCTTATGTTGATTAACCTGCATTCAATTTTATGTTGATTAACCTGCATTCAATTTTATGTTGATTAACCTGCATTCAATTTTATGTTGATTAACCTGCATTCAATTTTATGTTGATTAACCTGCATTCAATTTTATGTTGATTAACCTGCATTCAATTTTATGTTGATTAACCTGCATTCAATTTTATGTTGATTAACCTGCATTCAATTTTATGTTGATTACCCTGCATTCAATTTTATGTTGATTACCCTGCATTCAATTTTATGTTGATTAACCTGCATTCAATTTTATGTTGATTAACCTGCATTCAATTTTATGTTGATTAACATGCATTCAATTTTATGTTGATTAACCTGCATTCAATTTTATGTTGATTAACCTGCATTCAATTTTATGTTGATTAACCTGCATTCAATTTTATGTTGATTAACCTGCATTCAATTTTATGTAGATTAACCTGCATTCAATTTTATGTTGATAACCATGCATTCAATTTTATGTTGATTAACATGCATTCAATTTTATGTTGATTAACATGCATTCAATCTTATGGTGATTAACCTGCATTCAATCTTATGTTGATTAACCTGCATTCAATTTTATGTTGATTAACCTGCATTCAATTTTATGTTGATTAACCTGCATTCAATTTTATGTTGATTAACCTGCATTCAATTTTATGTTGATTAACCTGCATTCAATTTTATGTTGATTAACCTGCATTCAATTTTATGTTGATTAACATGCATTCAATTTTATGTTGATTAACCTGCATTCAATTTTATGTTGATTAACCTGCATTCAATTTTATGTTGATTAACCTGCATTCAATTTTATGTTGATTAACCTGCATTCAATTTTATGTAGATTAACCTGCATTCAATTTTATGTTGATAACCATGCATTCAATTTTATGTTGATTAACATGCATTCAATGTTATGTTGATTAACATGCATTCAATCTTATGGTGATTAACCTGCATTCAATCTTATGTTGATTAACCTGCATTCAATTTTATGTTGATTAACCTGCATTCAATTTTATGTTGATTAACCTGCATTCAATTTTATGTTGATTAACCTGCATTCAATTTTATGTTGATTAACCTGCATTCAATTTTATGTTGATTAACCTGCATTCAATTTTATGTTGATTAACCTGCATTCAATTTTATGTTGATAAACCTGCATTCAATTTTATGTTGATTACCCTGCATTCAATTTTATGTTGATTACCCTGCATTCAATTTTATGTTGATTAACCTGCATTCAATTTTATGTTGATTAACCTGCATTCAATTTTATGTTGATTAACATGCATTCAATTTTATGTTGATTAACCTGCATTCAATTTTATGTTGATTAACCTGCATTCAATTTTATGTTGATTAACCTGCATTCAATTTTATGTTGATTAACCTGCATTCAAATTTATGTAGATTAACCTGCATTCAATTTTATGTTGATAACCATGCATTCAATTTTATGTTGATTAACATGCATTCAATTTTATGTTGATTAACATGCATTCAATTTTATGGTGATTAACCTGCATTCAATCTTATGTTGATTAACCTGCATTCAATTTTATGTTGATTAACCTGCATTCAATTTTATGTTGATTAACCTGCATTCAATTTTATGTTGATTAACCTGCATTCAATTTTATGTTGATTAACCTGCATTCAATTTTATGTTGATTAACCTGCATTGAATTTTATGTTGATTAACCTGCATTCAATTTTATGTTGATTAACCTGCATTCAATTTTATGTTGATTACCCTGCATTCAATTTTATGTTGATTACCCTGCATTCAATTTTATGTTGATTAACCTGCATTCAATTTTATGTTGATTAACCTGCATTCAATTTTATGTTGATTAACATGCATTCAATTTTATGTTGATTAACCTGCATTCAATTTTATGTTGATTAACCTGCATTCAATTTTATGTTGATTAACCTGCATTCAATTTTATGTTGATTAACCTGCATTCAATTTTATGTAGATTAACCTGCATTCAATTTTATGTTGATAACCATGCATTCAATTTTATGTTGATTAACATGCATTCAATTTTATGTTGATTAACATGCATTCAATCTTATGGTGATTAACCTGCATTCAATCTTATGTTGATTAACCTGCATTCAATTTTATGTTGATTAACCTGCATTCAATTTTATGTTGATTAACCTGCATTCAATTTTATGTTGATTAACCTGCATTCAATTTTATGTTGATTAACCTGCATTCAATTTTATGTTGATTAACCTGCATTCAATTTTATGTTGATTAACATGCATTCAATTTTATGTTGATTAACCTGCATTCAATTTTATGTTGATTAACCTGCATTCAATTTTATGTTGATTAACCTGCATTCAATTTTATGTTGATTAACCTGCATTCAATTTTATGTAGATTAACCTGCATTCAATTTTATGTTGATAACCATGCATTCAATTTTATGTTGATTAACATGCATTCAATGTTATGTTGATTAACATGCATTCAATCTTATGGTGATTAACCTGCATTCAATCTTATGTTGATTAACCTGCATTCAATTTTATGTTGATTAACCTGCATTCAATTTTATGTTGATTAACCTGCATTCAATTTTATGTTGATTAACCTGCATTCAATTTTATGTTGATTAACCTGCATTCAATTTTATGTTGATTAACCTGCATTCAATTTTATGTTGATTAACCTGCATTCAATTTTATGTTGATTAACCTGTATTCAATTTTATGTTGATTAACCTGCATTCAATTTTATGTTGATTAACCTGTATTCAATTTTATGTTGATTAACCTGCATTCAATTTTATGTTGATTAACATGCATTCAATTTTATGTTGATTAACATGCATTCAATTTTATGTTGATTAACCTGCATTTTATTTTATGTTAATTAACCTGCATTCAATTTTATGTTGATTAACCTGCATTCAATTTTATGTTGATTAACCTGCATTCAATTTTATGTTGATTAACCTGCATTCAATTTTATGTTGATTAACCTGCAATCAATTTCATGTTGATTAACCTGCATTCAATTTTAAGTTGATTAACCTGCATTCAATTTTAAGTTGATTAACCTGCATTCAATTTTATATTGATTAACATGCATTCAATTTTATGTTGATTAACCTGCATTCAATTTTATGTTGATTAACCTGCATTCAATTTTATGTTGATTACCCTGCATTCAATTTTATGTTGATTAACCTGCATTCAATTTTATGTTGATTAACCTGCATTCAATTTTATGTTTATAACCATGCATTCAATTTTATGTTGATAACCATGCATTCAATTTTATGTTGATTAACATGCATTCAATTTTATGTTGATTAACATGCATTCAATTTTATGTTGATTAACATGCATTCAATTTTATGTTGATTAACCTGCATTCAATTTTATGTTGATTAACCTACATTCAATTTTATGTTGATTAACCTGCATTCAATTTTATGTTGATAAACCTGCTTTCAATTTTATGTTGATTACCCTGCATTCAATTTTATGTTGATTACCCTGCATTCAATTTTATGTTGATTAACCTGCATTCAATTTTATGTTGATTAACCTGCATTCAATTTTATGTTGATTAACATGCATTCAATTTTATGTTGATTAACCTGCATTCAATTTTATGTTGATTAACCTGCATTCAATTTTATGTTGATTAACCTGCATTCAATTTTATGTTGATTAACCTGCATTCAAATTTATGTAGATTAACCTGCATTCAATTTTATGTTGATAACCATGCATTCAATTTTATGTTGATTAACATGCATTCAATTTTATGTTGATTAACATGCATTCAATTTTATGGTGATTAACCTGCATTCAATCTTATGTTGATTAACCTGCATTCAATTTTATGTTGATTAACCTGCATTCAATTTTATGTTGATTAACCTGCATTCAATTTTATGTTGATTAACCTGCATTCAATTTTATGTTGATTAACCTGCATTCAATTTTATGTTGATTAACCTGCATTCAATTTTATGTTGATTAACCTGCATTCAATTTTATGTTGATTAACCTGCATTCAATTTTATGTTGATTACCCTGCATTCAATTTTATGTTGATTACCCTGCATTCAATTTTATGTTGATTAACCTGCATTCAATTTTATGTTGATTAACCTGCATTCAATTTTATGTTGATTAACATGCATTCAATTTTATGTTGATTAACCTGCATTCAATTTTATGTTGATTAACCTGCATTCAATTTTATGTTGATTAACCTGCATTCAATTTTATGTTGATTAACCTGCATTCAATTTTATGTAGATTAACCTGCATTCAATTTTATGTTGATAACCATGCATTCAATTTTATGTTGATTAACATGCATTCAATTTTATGTTGATTAACATGCATTCAATCTTATGGTGATTAACCTGCATTCAATCTTATGTTGATTAACCTGCATTCAATTTTATGTTGATTAACCTGCATTCAATTTTATGTTGATTAACCTGCATTCAATTTTATGTTGATTAACCTGCATTCAATTTTATGTTGATTAACCTGCATTCAATTTTATGTTGATTAACCTGCATTCAATTTTATGTTGATTAACATGCATTCAATTTTATGTTGATTAACCTGCATTCAATTTTATGTTGATTAACCTGCATTCAATTTTATGTTGATTAACCTGCATTCAATTTTATGTTGATTAACCTGCATTCAATTTTATGTAGATTAACCTGCATTCAATTTTATGTTGATAACCATGCATTCAATTTTATGTTGATTAACATGCATTCAATGTTATGTTGATTAACATGCATTCAATCTTATGGTGATTAACCTGCATTCAATCTTATGTTGATTAACCTGCATTCAATTTTATGTTGATTAACCTGCATTCAATTTTATGTTGATTAACCTGCATTCAATTTTATGTTGATTAACCTGCATTCAATTTTATGTTGATTAACCTGCATTCAATTTTATGTTGATTAACCTGCATTCAATTTTATGTTGATTAACCTGCATTCAATTTTATGTTGATAAACCTGCATTCAATTTTATGTTGATTACCCTGCATTCAATTTTATGTTGATTACCCTGCATTCAATTTTATGTTGATTAACCTGCATTCAATTTTATGTTGATTAACCTGCATTCAATTTTATGTTGATTAACATGCATTCAATTTTATGTTGATTAACCTGCATTCAATTTTATGTTGATTAACCTGCATTCAATTTTATGTTGATTAACCTGCATTCAATTTTATGTTGATTAACCTGCATTCAAATTTATGTAGATTAACCTGCATTCAATTTTATGTTGATAACCATGCATTCAATTTTATGTTGATTAACATGCATTCAATTTTATGTTGATTAACATGCATTCAATTTTATGGTGATTAACCTGCATTCAATCTTATGTTGATTAACCTGCATTCAATTTTATGTTGATTAACCTGCATTCAATTTTATGTTGATTAACCTGCATTCAATTTTATGTTGATTAACCTGCATTCAATTTTATGTTGATTAACCTGCATTCAATTTTATGTTGATTAACCTGCATTGAATTTTATGTTGATTAACCTGCATTCAATTTTATGTTGATTAACCTGCATTCAATTTTATGTTGATTACCCTGCATTCAATTTTATGTTGATTACCCTGCATTCAATTTTATGTTGATTAACCTGCATTCAATTTTATGTTGATTAACCTGCATTCAATTTTATGTTGATTAACATGCATTCAATTTTATGTTGATTAACCTGCATTCAATTTTATGTTGATTAACCTGCATTCAATTTTATGTTGATTAACCTGCATTCAATTTTATGTTGATTAACCTGCATTCAATTTTATGTAGATTAACCTGCATTCAATTTTATGTTGATAACCATGCATTCAATTTTATGTTGATTAACATGCATTCAATTTTATGTTGATTAACATGCATTCAATCTTATGGTGATTAACCTGCATTCAATCTTATGTTGATTAACCTGCATTCAATTTTATGTTGATTAACCTGCATTCAATTTTATGTTGATTAACCTGCATTCAATTTTATGTTGATTAACCTGCATTCAATTTTATGTTGATTAACCTGCATTCAATTTTATGTTGATTAACCTGCATTCAATTTTATGTTGATTAACATGCATTCAATTTTATGTTGATTAACCTGCATTCAATTTTATGTTGATTAACCTGCATTCAATTTTATGTTGATTAACCTGCATTCAATTTTATGTTGATTAACCTGCATTCAATTTTATGTAGATTAACCTGCATTCAATTTTATGTTGATAACCATGCATTCAATTTTATGTTGATTAACATGCATTCAATGTTATGTTGATTAACATGCATTCAATCTTATGGTGATTAACCTGCATTCAATCTTATGTTGATTAACCTGCATTCAATTTTATGTTGATTAACCTGCATTCAATTTTATGTTGATTAACCTGCATTCAATTTTATGTTGATTAACCTGCATTCAATTTTATGTTGATTAACCTGCATTCAATTTTATGTTGATTAACCTGCATTCAATTTTATGTTGATTAACCTGCATTCAATTTTATGTTGATTAACCTGTATTCAATTTTATGTTGATTAACCTGCATTCAATTTTATGTTGATTAACCTGCATTCAATTTTATGTTGATTAACCTGCATTCAATTTATGTTGATTAACATGCATTCAATTTTATGTTGATTAACCTGCATTCAATTTTATGTTGATTAACCTGCATTCAATTTTATGTTGATTTACCTGCATTCAATTTATGTTGATTCACCTGCATTCAATTTCTTGTTGATCACCCAGCATTCAATTTTATGTTGATTAACCTGCATTCAATTTTATGTTGATTAACCTGCATTCAATTTTATGTTGATTAACCTGCATTCAATGTTATGTTGATTAACCTGCATTCAATTTTATGTTGATTAACCTGCATTCAATTTTATGTTGATTAACCTGCATTCAATTTTATGTTGATTAACTTGCATTCAATTTTATGTTGATTAACCTGCATTCAATTTTATGTTGATTAACCTGCATTCAATTTTATGTTGATTAACCTGCATTCAATCTTATGTTGATTACCCTGCATTCAATTTTATGTTGATTAACCTGCAATCAATTTTATGTTGATTAACCTGCATTCAATTTTATGTTGATTAACCTGCATTCAATTTTATGTTGATTAACCAGCATTCAATTTTATGTTGATTAACCCGCATTCAATTTTATGTAGATTAACCTGCATTCAATTGTATGTTGATTAACCTGCATTCAATTTTATGTTGATTAACCTGCATTCAATTTTATGTTGATTAACCTGCATTCAATTTTATGTTAATTAACCTGCATTCAATTTTATGTTGATTAACCTGCATTCAATTTATGTTGATTAACCTGCATTCAATTTTATGTTGATTAACCTGCATTCAATTTATGTTGATTAAACTGCATTCAATTTTAAGTTGATTAACCTGCATTCAATTTTATGTTAATTAACCTGCATTCAATTTTATGTTAACCTGCATTCAATTTTATGTTGATTAACCTGCATTCAATTTTATGTTGATTAACCTGCATTCAATTTATGTTGATTCACCTGCATTCAATTTCTTGTTGATCACCCAGCATTCAATTTTATGTTGATTAACCTGCATTCAATTTTATGTTGATTAACCTGCATTCAATTTTATGTTGATTAACCTGCATTCAATGTTATGTTGATTAACCTGCATTCAATTTTATGTTGATTAACCTGCATTCAATTTTATGTTGATTAACCTGCATTCAATTTTATGTTGATTAACCTGCATTCAATTTTATGTTGATTAACCTGCATTCAATTTTATGTTGATTAACCTGCATTCAATTTTATGTTGATTAACATGCATTCAATCTTATGTTGATTACCCTGCATTCAATTTTATGTTGATTAACCTGCATTCAATTTTATGTTGATTAACCTGCATTCAATTTTATGTTGATTAACCTGCATTCAATTTTATGTTGATTAACCTGCATTCAATTTTATGTTGATTAACATGCATTCAATCTTATGTTGATTACCCTGCATTCAATTTTATGTTGATTAACCTGCATTCAATTTTATGTTGATTACCCTGCATTCAATTTTATGTTGATAAACCTGCATTCAATTTTATGTTGATTAACCTGCATTCAATTGTATGTTGATTAACCTGCATTCAATTTTATGTTGATTAACCTGCATTCAATTTTATGTTGATTAACCTGCATTCAATTTTATGTTGATTAACCTGCATTCAATTTTATGTTGATTAACCTGCATTCAATCTTATGTTGATTACCCTGCATTCAATTTTATGTTGATTAACCTGCATTTAATTTTATGTTGATTAACCTGCATTCAATTTTATGTTGATTAACCTGCATTCAATTTTATGTTGATTAACCTGCATTCAATTTATGTTGATTAACCTGCATTCAATTTATGTTGATTAACCTGCATTCAATTTTAAGTTGATTAACCTGCATTCAATTGTATGTTGATTAACCTGCATTCAATTTTATGTTGATTAACCTGCATTCAATTTATGTTGATTAACCTGCATTCAATTTATGTTGATTAACCTGCATTCAATTGTATGTTGATTAACCTGCATTCAATTTTATGTTGATTAACCTGCATTCAATTTATGTTGATTAACCTGCATTCAATTTTATGTTGATTAACCTGCATTCAATTTTATGTTGATTAACCTGCATTCAATTTTATGTTGATTAACCTGCATTCAATTTTATGTTGATTAACCTGCATTCAATTTTATGTTGATTAACCTGCATTCAATCTTATGTTGATTACCCTGCATTCAATTTTATGTTGATTAACCTGCATTTAATTTTATGTTGATTAACCTGCATTCAATTTTATGTTGATTAACCTGCATTCAATTTTATGTTGATTAACCAGCATTCAATTTTATGTTGATTAACCCGCATTCAATTGTATGTTGATTAACCTGCATTCAATTTTATGTTGATTAACCTGCATTCAATTTTATGTTGATTAACCTGCATTCAATTTATGTTGATTAACCTGCATTCAATTTTAAGTTGATTAACCTGCATTCAATTGTATGTTGATTAACCTGCATTCAATTTTATGTTGATTAACCTGCATTCAATTTATGTTGATTAACCTGCATTCAATTTTATGTTGATTAACCTGCATTCAATTTATGTTGATTAACCTGCATTCAATTTTAAGTTGATTAACCTGCATTCAATTTTATGTTAATTAACCTGCATTCAATTTTATGTTGATTCACCTCCATTCAATTTTATGTTGATTAACCTGCATTCAATTTTATGTTGATTAACCTGCATTTAATTTTATGTTGATTAACCTGCATTTCATTTTATGTTAATTAACCTGCATTCAATTTTATGTTGATAAACCTGCATTCAATTTTATGTTGATTAACCTGCATTAAATTTTATGTTGATTAACCTGCATTTAATTTTAAGTTGATTAAACTGCATTCAATTTTATGTTAATTAACCTGCATTCAATGTTATGTTGATTAACCTGCATTCAATTTTGTGTTGATTAACCTGCATTCAATTTTATGTTGATTAACCTGCATTCAATTTTATGTTGATTAACCTGCATTCAATTTTATGTTGATAACCATGCATTCAATTTTATGTTGATAACCATGCATTCAATTTTATGTTGATTAACATGCATTCAATTTTATGTTGATTAACATGCATTCAATTTTATGTTGATTAACCTGCATTCAATTTTATGTTGATTAACCTGCATTCAATTTTATGTTGATAACCATGCATTCAATTTTATGTTGATAACCATGCATTCAATTTTATGTTGATTAACATGCATTCAATTTTATGTTGATTAACATGCATTCAATCTTATGTTGATTAACCTGCATTCAATTTTATGTTGATTAACCTGCATTCAATTTTATGTTGATTAACCTGCATTCAATTTTATGTTGATTAACCTGCATTCAATTTTATGTTGATTAACCTGCATTCAATTTATGTTGATTAACCTGCATTCAATTTTAAGTTGATTAACCTGCATTCAATTTTATGTTAATTAACCTGCATTCAATTTTATGTTGATTCACCTCCATTCCATTTTATGTTGTTTAACCTGCATTCAATTTTGTGTTGATTCACCTCCATTCAATTTTATGTTGATTAACCTGCATTCAATTTTATGTTGATTAACCTGCATTAAATTTTATGTTGATTAACCTGCATTTCATTTTATGTTGATTAACCTGCATTCAATTTTATGTTGATAAACCTGCATTCAATTTTATGTTGATTAACCTGCATTCAATTTTATGTTGATTAACCTGCAATCAATTTCATGTTGATTAACCTGCATTCAATTTTATGTTGATTAACCTGCATTTAATTTTAAGTTGATTAACCTGCATTCAATTGTATGTTAATTAACCTGCATTCAATTTTATGTTGATTAACCTGCATTCAATTTTGTTTTGATTAACCTGCATTCAATTTTATGTTGATTAACCTGCATTCAATTTTATGTTGATTAACCTGCATTCAATTTTATGTTGAAAACCATGCATTCAATTTTATGTTGATAACCATGCATTCAATTTTATGTTGATTAACATGCATTCAATTTTATGTTGATTAACATGCATTCAATTTTATGTTGATTAACCTGCATTCAATTTTATGTTGATTAACCTGCATTCAATTTTATGTTGATTAACCTGCATTCAATTTTATGTAGATTAACCTGCATTCAATTTTATGTTGATAACCATGCATTCAATTTTATGTTGATTAACCTACATTCAATTTTATGTTGATTAACATGCATTCAATTTTATGTTGATTAAACTGTATTCAATCTTATGTTGATTAACCTGCATTCAATTTTATGTTGATTAACCTGCATTCAATTTTATGTTGATCAACCTGCATTCAATTTTATGTTGATTAACATGCATTCAAATTTATGTTGATTAACATGCATTCAATTTTATGTTGATTAACCTGCATTCAAGTTTTTGTTGATTAACCTGTATTCAATTTTATGTTGATTAACCTGCATTCAATTTTATGTTGATTAACCTGCATTCAATTTTATGTTGATTAACATGCATTCAAATTTATGTTGATTAACATGCATTCAATTTAATGTTGATTAACCTGCATTCAATTTTATGTTGATTAACATGCATTCAATTTTATGTTGATTAACATGCATTCAAATTTATGTTGATTAACATGCATTCAATTTTATGTTGATTAACCTGCATTCAATTTTATGTTGATTAACCTGCATTAAAATTTATGTTGATTAACATGCATTCAATTTTATGTTGATTAACCTGCATTCAATTTTATGTTGATTAACCTGCATTCAATTGTATGTTGATTAACCTGCATTCAATTTATGTTGATTAACCTGCATTCAATTTATGTTGATTAACCTGCATTCAATTTTAAGTTGATTAACCTGCATTCAATTGTATGTTGATTAACCTGCATTCAATTTTATGTTGATTAACCTGCATTCAATTTATGTTGATTAACCTGCATTCAATTTTATGTTGATTAACCTGCATTCAATTTATGTTGATTTACCTGCATTCAATTTTAAGTTGATTAACCTGCATTCAATTTTATGTTAATTAACCTGCATTCAATTTTATGTTAACCTGCATTCAATTTTATGTTGATTAACCTGCATTCAATTTTATGTTGATTAACCTGCATTCAATTTTATGTTGATTCACCTCCATTCAATTTTATGTTGATTAACCTGCATTCAATTTTATGTTGATTAACCTGCATTGCATTTTATGTTGATTAACCTGCATTTCATTCTATGTTAATTAACCTGCATTCAATTTTATGTTGATTAACCTGCATTCAATTTTATGTTAATTAACCTGCATTCAATTTTATGTTGATTACCCTGCATTCAATTTTGTGTTGATTAACCTGCATTCAATTTTATGTTGATTAACCTGCATTCAATTTTATGTTGATTAACCTGCATTCAATTTTATGTTGATAACCATGCATTCAATTTTATGTTGATAACCATGCATTCAATTTTATGTTGATTAACATGCATTCAATGTTATGTTGATTAACATGCATTCAATTTTATGTTGATTAACCTGCAATCAATTTTATGTTGATTAACCTGCATTCAATTTTATGTTGATTAACCTGCATTCAATTTTATGTTGATAACCATGCATTCAATTTTATGTTGATAACCATGCATTCAATTTTATGTTGATTAACATGCATTCAATTTTATGTTGATTAACATGCATTCAATTTTATGTTGATTAACCTGCATTCAATTTTATGTTGATTAACCTGCATTCAATTTTATGTTGATAACCATGCATTCAATTTTATGTTGATAACAATGAATTCAATTTTATGTTGATTAACATGCATTCAATTTTATGTTGATTAACATGCATTCAATCTTATGTTGATTAACCTGCATTCAATTTTATGTTGATTAACCTGCATTCAATTTTATGTTGATTAACCTGCATTCAATTTTATGTTGATTAACCTGCATTCAATTTTATGTTGATTAACCTGCATTCAATTTATGTTGATTAACCTGCATTCAATTTTAAGTTGATTAACCTGCATTCAATTTTATGTTAATTAACCTGCATTCAATTTTATGTTGATTCACCTCCATTCCATTTTATGTTGTTTAACCTGCATTCAATTTTGTGTTGATTCACCTCCATTCAATTTTATGTTGATTAACCTGCATTCAATTTTATGTTGATTAACCTGCATTAAATTTTATGTTGATTAACCTGCATTTCATTTTATGTTGATTAACCTGCATTCAATTTTATGTTGATAAACCTGCATTCAATTTTATGTTGATTAACCTGCATTCAATTTTATGTTGATTAACCTGCAATCAATTTCATGTTGATTAACCTGCATTCAATTTTATGTTGATTAACCTGCATTTAATTTTAAGTTGATTAACCTGCATTCAATTTTATGTTAATTAACCTGCATTCAATTTTATGTTGATTAACCTGCATTCAATTTTGTTTTGATTAACCTGCATTCAATTTTATGTTGATTAACCTGCATTCAATTTTATGTTGATTAACCTGCATTCAATTTTATGTTGATAACCATGCATTCAATTTTATGTTGATAACCATGCATTCAATTTTATGTTGATTAACATGCATTCAATTTTATGTTGATTAACATGCATTCAATTTTATGTTGATTAACCTGCATTCAATTTTATGTTGATTAACCTGCATTCAATTTTATGTTGATTAACCTGCATTAAATTTTATGTAGATTAACCTGCATTCAATTGTATGTTGATAACCATGCATTCAATTTTATGTTGATTAACCTACATTCAATTTTATGTTGATTAACATGCATTCAATTTTATGTTGATTAAACTGTATTCAATCTTATGTTGATTAACCTGCATACAATTTTATGTTGATTAACCTGCATTCAATTTTATGTTGATCAACCTGCATTCAATTTTATGTTGATTAACATGCATTCAAATTTATGTTGATTAACATGCATTCAATTTTATGTTGATTAACCTGCATTCAAGTTTTTGTTGATTAACCTGTATTCAATTTTATGTTGCTTAACCTGCATTCAATTTTATGTTGATTAACCTGCATTCAATTTTATGTTGATTAACATGCATTCAAATTTATGTTGATTAACATGCATTCAATTTTATGTTGATTAACCTGCATTCAATTTTATGTTGATTAACATGCATTCAATTTTATGTTGATTAACATGCATTCAAATTTATGTTGATTAACATGCATTCAATTTTATGTTGATTAACCTGCATTCAATTTTATGTTGATTAACCTGCATTAAAATTTATGTTGATTAACATGCATTCAATTTTATGTTGATTAACCTGCATTCAATTTTATGTTGATTAACCTGCATTCAATTGTATGTTGATTAACCTGCATTCAATTTATGTTGATTAACCTGCATTCAATTTTATGTTGATTAACCTGCATTCAATTTTAAGTTGATTAACCTGCATTCAATTGTATGTTGATTAACCTGCATTCAATTTTATGTTGATTAACCTGCATTCAATTTATGTTGATTAACCTGCATTCAATTTTATGTTGATTAACCTGCATTCAATTTATGTTGATTAACCTGCATTCAATTTTAAGTTGATTAACCTGCATTCAATTTTATGTTAATTAACCTGCATTCAATTTTATGTTAACCTGCATTCAATTTTATGTTGATTAACCTTCATTCAATTTTATGGTGATTAACCTGCATTCAATTTTATGTTGATTCACCTCCATTCAATTTTATGTTGATTAACCTGCATTCAATTTTATGTTGATTAACCTGCATTGCATTTTATGTTGATTAACCTGCATTTCATTCTATGTTAATTAACCTGCATTCAATTTTATGTTGATTAACCTGCATTCAATTTTATGTTAATTAACCTGCATTCAATTTTATGTTGATTACCCTGCATTCAATTTTGTGTTGATTAACCTGCATTCAATTTTATGTTGATTAACCTGCATTCAATTGTATGTTGATTAACCTGCATTCAATTTTATGTTGATAACCATGCATTCAATTTTATGTTGATAACCATGCATTCAATTTTATTTTGATTAACATGCATTCAATGTTATGTTGATTAACATGCATTCAATTTTATGTTGATTAACCTGCATTCAATTTTATGTTGATTAACCTGCATTCAATTTTATGTTGATTAACCTGCATTCAATTTTATGTAGATTAACCTGCATTAAATTTTATGTTGATAACCATGCATTCAATTTTATGTTGATTAACATGCATTCAATTTTATGTTGATTAACATGCATTCAATTTTATGTTGATTAACCTGCATTCAATCTTATGTTGATTAACCTGCATTCAATTTTATGTTGATTAACCTGCATTCAATTTTATGTTGATTAACCTGCATTCAATTTTATGTTGATTAACCTGCATTCAATTTTATGTTGATTAACCTGCATTCAATTTTATGTTGATTAACCTGCATTCAATTTATGTTTATTAACCTGCATTTAATTTTAAGTTGATTAACCTGCATTCAATTTTATGTTAATTAACCTGCATTCAATTTTATGTTGATTAACCTGCATTCAATGTTGTGTTGATTAACCTGCATTCAATTTTATGTTGATTAACCTGCATTCAATTATATGTTGATTAACCTGCATTCAATTTTATGTTGATTAACCTGCATTCAATTTTATGTTGATAACCATGCATTCAATTTTATGTTGATAACCATGCATTCAATTTTATGTTGATTAACATGCATTCAATTTTATGTTGATTAACATGCATTCAATTTTATGTTGATTAACCTGCATTCAATTTTATGTTGATTAACCTGCATTCAATTTTATGTTGATTAACCTGCATTCAATTTTATGTAGATTAACCTGCATTCAATTTTATGTTGATAACCATGCATTCAATTTTATGTTGATTAACCTACATTCAATTTTATGTTGATTAACATGCATTCAATTTTATGTTGATTTAACTGTATTCAATCTTATGTTGATTAACCTGCATTCAATTTTATGTTGATTAACCTGCATTCAATTTTATGTTGATCAACCTGCATTCAATTTTATGTTGATTAACATGCATTCAAATTTATGTTGATTAACATGCATTCAATTTTATGTTGATTAACCTGCATTCAAGTTTTTGTTGATTAACCTGTATTCAATTTTATGTTGATTAACCTGCATTCAATTTTATGTTGATTAACCTGCATTCAATTTTATGTTGATTAACATGCATTCAAATTTATGTTGATTAACATGCATTCAATTTTATGTTGATTAACCTGCATTCAATTTTATGTTGATTAACATGCATTCAATTTTATGTTGATTTACATGCATTCAAATTTATGTTGATTAACATGCATTCAATTTTATGTTGATTAACCTGCATTCAATTTTATGTTGATTAACATGCATTAAAATTTATGTTGATTAACATGCATTCAATTTTATGTTGATTAACCTGCATTCAATTTTATGTTGATTAACCTGCATTCAATTGTATGTTGATTAACCTGCATTCAATTTATGTTGATTAACCTGCATTCAATTTTAAGTTGATTAACCTGCATTCAATTGTATGTTGATTAACCTGCATTCAATTTTATGTTGATTAACCTGCATTCAATTTTATGTTGATTAACCTGCATTGCATTTTATGTTGATTAACCTGCATTTCATTCTATGTTAATTAACCTGCATTCAATTTTATGTTGATTAACCTGCATTCAATTTTAAGTTGATTAACCTGCATTCAATTTTATGTTAATTAACCTGCATTCAATTTTATGTTGATTACCCTGCATTCAATTTTGTGTTGATTAACCTGCATTCAATTTTATGTTGATTAACCTGCATTCAATTTTATGTTGATTAACCTGCATTCAATTTTATGTTGATAACCATGCATTCAATTTTATGTTGATAACCATGCATTCAATTTTATGTTGATTAACATGCATTCAATGTTATGTTGATTAACATGCATTCAATTTTATGTTGATTAACCTGCATTCAATTTTATGTTGATTAACCTGCATTCAATTGTATGTTGATTAACCTGCATTCAATTTTATGTAGATTAACCTGCATTCAATTTTATGTTGATAACCATGCATTCAATTTTATGTTGATTAACATGCATTCAATTTTATGTTGATTTACGTGCATTCAATTTTATGTTGATTAACCTGCATTCAATCTTATGTTGATTAACCTGCATTCAATTTTATGTTGATTAACCTGCATTCAATTTTATGTTGATTAACCTGCATTCAATTTTATGTTGATTAACCTGCATTCAATTTTATGTTGATTAACCTGCATTCAATTTTATGTTGATTAACCTGCATTCAATTTATGTTGATTAACCTGCATTTAATTTTAAGTTGATTAACCTGCATTCAATTTTATGTTAATTAACCTGCATTCAATTTTATGTTGATTAACCTGCATTCAATTTTGTGTTGATTAACCTGCATTCAATTTTATGTTGATTAACCTGCATTCAATTTTATGTTGATTAACCTGCATTCAATTTTATGTTGATAACCATGCATTCAATTTTATGTTGATAACCATGCATTCAATTTTATGTTGATTAACATGCATTCAATTTTATGTTGATTAACATGCATTCAATTTTATGTTGATTAACCTGCATTCAATTTTATGTTGATTAACCTGCATTCAATTTTAAGTTGATTAACCTGCATTCAATTTTATGTAGATTAACCTGCATTCAATTTTATGTTGATAACCATGCATTCAATTTTATGTTGATTAACATGCATTCAATTTTATGTTGATTAACATGCATTCATTTTTATGTTGATTAACCTGCATTCAATCTTATGTTGATTAACCTGCATTCAATTTTATGTTGATTAACCTGCATTCAATTTTATGTTGATTAACCTGCATTCAATTTTATGTTGATTAACCTGCATTCAATTTTATGTTGATTAACCTGCATTCAATTTTATGTTGATTAACCTGTATTCAATTTTATGTTGATTAACCTGCATTCAATTTTATGTTGATTAACCTGCATTCAATTTTATGTTGATTAACATGCATTCAAATTTATGTTGATTAACATACATTCAATTTTATGTTGATTAACCTGCATTCAATTTATGTTGATTAACCTGCATTCAATTTAAAGTTGATTAACCTGCATTCAATTTTATGTTAATTAACCTGCATTCAATTTTATGTTAACCTGCATTCAATTTTATGTTGATTAACCTGCATTCAATTTTATGTTGATTAACCTGCATTCAATTTTATGTTGATTCACCTCCATTCAATTTTATGTTGATTAACCTGCATTCAATTTTATGTTGATTAACCTGCATTGCATTTTATGTTGATTAACCTGCATTTCATTCTATGTTAATTAACCTGCATTCAATTTTATGTTGATTAACCTGCATTCAATTTTATGTTAATTAACCTGCATTCAATTTTATGTTGATTACCCTGCATTCAATTTTGTGTTGATTAACCTGCATTCAATTTTATGTTGATTAACCTGCATTCAATTTTATGTTGATTAACCTGCATTCAATTTTATGTTGATTAACCTGCATTCAATTTATGTTTATTAACCTGCATTTAATTTTAAGTTGATTAACCTGCATTCAATTTTATGTTAATTAACCTGCATTCAATTTTATGTTGATTAACCTGCATTCAATGTTGTGTTGATTAACCTGCATTCAATTTTATGTTGATTAACCTGCATTCAATTATATGTTGATTAACCTGCATTCAATTTTATGTTGATTAACCTGCATTCAATTTTATGTTGATAACCATGCATTCAATTTTATGTTGATAACCATGCATTCAATTTTATGTTGATTAACATGCATTCAATTTTATGTTGATTAACATGCATTCAATTTTATGTTGATTAACCTGCATTCAATTTTATGTTGATTAACCTGCATTCAATTTTATGTTGATTAACCTGCATTCAATTTTATGTAGATTAACCTGCATTCAATTTTATGTTGATAACCATGCATTCAATTTTATGTTGATTAACCTACATTCAATTTTATGTTGATTAACATGCATTCAATTTTATGTTGATTTAACTGTATTCAATCTTATGTTGATTAACCTGCATTCAATTTTATGTTGATTAACCTGCATTCAATTTTATGTTGATCAACCTGCATTCAATTTTATGTTGATTAACATGCATTCAAATTTATGTTGATTAACATGCATTCAATTTTATGTTGATTAACCTGCATTCAAGTTTTTGTTGATTAACCTGTATTCAATTTTATGTTGATTAACCTGCATTCAATTTTATGTTGATTAACCTGCATTCAATTTTATGTTGATTAACATGCATTCAAATTTATGTTGATTAACATGCATTCAATTTTATGTTGATTAACCTGCATTCAATTTTATGTTGATTAACATGCATTCAATTTTATGTTGATTAACATGCATTCAAATTTATGTTGATTAACATGCATTCAATTTTATGTTGATTAACCTGCATTCAATTTTATGTTGATTAACCTGCATTAAAATTTATGTTGATTAACATGCATTCAATTTTATGTTGATTAACCTGCATTCAATTTTATGTTGATTAACCTGCATTCAATTGTATGTTGATTAACCTGCATTCAATTTATGTTGATTAACCTGCATTCAATTTTAAGTTGATTAACCTGCATTCAATTGTATGTTGATTAACCTGCATTCAATTTTATGTTGATTAACCTGCATTCAATTTTATGTTGATTAACCTGCATTGCATTTTATGTTGATTAACCTGCATTTCATTCTATGTTAATTAACCTGCATTCAATTTTATGTTGATTAACCTGCATTCAATTTTAAGTTGATTAACCTGCATTCAATTTTATGTTAATTAACCTGCATTCAATTTTATGTTGATTACCCTGCATTCAATTTTGTGTTGATTAACCTGCATTCAATTTTATGTTGATTAACCTGCATTCAATTTTATGTTGATTAACCTGCATTCAATTTTATGTTGATAACCATGCATTCAATTTTATGTTGATAACCATGCATTCAATTTTATGTTGATTAACATGCATTCAATGTTATGTTGATTAACATGCATTCAATTTTATGTTGATTAACCTGCATTCAATTTTATGTTGATTAACCTGCATTCAATTGTATGTTGATTAACCTGCATTCAATTTTATGTAGATTAACCTGCATTCAATTTTATGTTGATAACCATGCATTCAATTTTATGTTGATTAACATGCATTCAATTTTATGTTGATTTACATGCATTCAATTTTATGTTGATTAACCTGCATTCAATCTTATGTTGATTAACCTGCATTCAATTTTATGTTGATTAACCTGCATTCAATTTTATGTTGATTAACCTGCATTCAATTTTATGTTGATTAACCTGCATTCAATTTTATGTTGATTAACCTGCATTCAATTTTATGTTGATTAACCTGCATTCAATTTATGTTGATTAACCTGCATTTAATTTTAAGTTGATTAACCTGCATTCAATTTTATGTTAATTAACCTGCATTCAATTTTATGTTGATTAACCTGCATTCAATTTTGTGTTGATTAACCTGCATTCAATTTTATGTTGATTAACCTGCATTCAATTTTATGTTGATTAACCTGCATTCAATTTTATGTTGATAACCATGCATTCAATTTTATGTTGATAACCATGCATTCAATTTTATGTTGATTAACATGCATTCAATTTTATGTTGATTAACATGCATTCAATTTTATGTTGATTAACCTGCATTCAATTTTATGTTGATTAACCTGCATTCAATTTTAAGTTGATTAACCTGCATTCAATTTTATGTAGATTAACCTGCATTCAATTTTATGTTGATAACCATGCATTCAATTTTATGTTGATTAACATGCATTCAATTTTATGTTGATTAACATGCATTCATTTTTATGTTGATTAACCTGCATTCAATCTTATGTTGATTAACCTGCATTCAATTTTATGTTGATTAACCTGCATTCAATTTTATGTTGATTAACCTGCATTCAATTTTATGTTGATTAACCTGCATTCAATTTTATGTTGATTAACCTGCATTCAATTTTATGTTGATTAACCTGTATTCAATTTTATGTTGATTAACCTGCATTCAATTTTATGTTGATTAACCTGCATTCAATTTTATGTTGATTAACATGCATTCAAATTTATGTTGATTAACATACATTCAATTTTATGTTGATTAACCTGCATTCAATTTATGTTGATTAACCTGCATTCAATTTAAAGTTGATTAACCTGCATTCAATTTTATGTTAATTAACCTGCATTCAATTTTATGTTAACCTGCATTCAATTTTATGTTGATTAACCTGCATTCAATTTTATGTTGATTAACCTGCATTCAATTTTATGTTGATTCACCTCCATTCAATTTTATGTTGATTAACCTGCATTCAATTTTATGTTGATTAACCTGCATTGCATTTTATGTTGATTAACCTGCATTTCATTCTATGTTAATTAACCTGCATTCAATTTTATGTTGATTAACCTGCATTCAATTTTATGTTAATTAACCTGCATTCAATTTTATGTTGATTACCCTGCATTCAATTTTGTGTTGATTAACCTGCATTCAATTTTATGTTGATTAACCTGCATTCAATTTTATGTTGATTAACCTGCATTCAATTTTATGTTGATAACCATGCATTCAATTTTATGTTGATTAACATGCATTCAATGTTATGTTGATTAACATGCATTCAATTTTATGTTGATTAACCTTCATTCAATTTTATGTTGATTAACCTGCATTCAATTTTATGTTGATTAACCTGCATTCAATTTTATGTAGATTAACCTGCATTCAATTTTATGTTGATAACCATGCATTCAATTTTATGTTGATTAACATGCATTCAATTTTATGTTGATTAACATGCATTCAATTTTATGTTGATTAACCTGCATTCAATCTTATGTTGATTAACCTGCATTCAATTTTATGTTGATTAACCTGCATTCAATTTTATGTTGATTAACCTGCATTCAATTTTATGTTGATTAACCTGCATTCAATTTTATGTTGATTAACCTGCATTCAATTTTATGTTGATTAACCTGCATTCAATTTATGTTGATTAACCTTCATTTAATTTTAAGTTGATTAACCTGCATTCAATTTTATGTTAATTAACCTGCATTCAATTTTATGTTGATTAACCTGCATTCAATTTTGTGTTGATTAACCTGCATTCAATTTTATGTTGATTAACCTGCATTCAATTTTATGTTGATTAACCTGCATTCAATTTTATGTTGATTAACCTGCATTCAATTTTATGTTGATAACCATGCATTCAATTTTATGTTGATAACCATGCATTCAATTTTATGTTGATTAACATGCATTCAATTTTATGTTGATTAACATGCATTCAATTTTATGTTGATTAACCTGCATTCAATTTTATGTTGATTAACCTGCATTCAATTTTATGTTGATTAACCTGCATTCAATTTTATGTAGATTAACCTGCATTCAATTTTATGTTGATAACCATGCATTCAATTTTATGTTGATTAACCTACATTCAATTTTATGTTGATTAACCTGCATTCAATTTTATGTTGATCAACCTGCATTCAATTTTATGTTGATTAACATGCATTCAAATTTATGTTGATTAACATGCATTCAATTTTATGTTGATTAACCTGCATTCAAGTTTTTGTTGATTAACCTGTATTCAATTTTATGTTGATTAACCTGCATTCAATTTTATGTTGATTAACCTGCATTCAATTTTATGTTGATTAACATGCATTCAAATTTATGTTGATTAACATGCATTCAATTTTATGTTGATTAACCTGCATTCAATTTTATGTTGATTAACATGCATTCAATTTTATGTTGATTAACATGCATTCAAATTTATGTTGATTAACATGCATTCAATTTTATGTTGATTAACCTGCATTCAATTTTATGTTGATTAACCTGCATTAAAATTTATGTTGATTAACATGCATTCAATTTTATGTTGATTAACCTGCATTCAATTTTATGTTGATTAACCTGCATTCAATTGTATGTTGATTAACCTGCATTCAATTTATGTTGATTAACCTGCATTCAATTTATGTTGATTAACCTGCATTCAATTTTAAGTTGATTAACCTGCATTCAATTGTATGTTGATTAACCTGCATTCAATTTTATGTTGATTAACCTGCATTCAATTTATGTTGATTAACCTGCATTCAATTTTATGTTGATTAACCTGCATTCAATTTATGTTGATTAACCTGCATTCAATTTTAAGTTGATTAACCTACATTCAATTTTATGTAAATTAACCTGCATTCAATTTTATGTTAACCTGCATTCAATTTTATGTTGATTAACCTGCATTCAATTTTATGTTGATTAACCTGCATTCAATTTTATGTTGATTCACCTCCATTCAATTTTATGTTGATTAACCTGCATTCAATTTTATGTTGATTAACCTGCATTGCATTTTATGTTGATTAACCTGCATTTCATTCTATGTTAATTAACCTGCATTCAATTTTATGTTGATTAACCTGCATTCAATTTTATGTTAATTAACCTGCATTCAATTTTATTTTGATTACCCTGCATTCAATTTTGTGTTGATTAACCTGCATTCAATTTTATGTTGATTAACCTGCATTCAATTTTATGTTGATTAACCTGCATTCAATTTTATGTTGATAACCATGCATTCAATTTTATGTTGATAACCATGCATTCAATTTTATGTTGATTAACATGCATTCAATGTTATGTTGATTAACATGCATTCAATTTTATGTTGATTAACCTGCATTCAATTTTATGTTGATTAACCTGCATTCAATTTTATGTTGATTAACCTGCATTCAATTTTATGTAGATTAACCTGCATTCAATTTTATGTTGATAACCATGCATTCAATTTTATGTTGATTAACATGCATTCAATTTTATGTTGATTAACATGCATTCAATTTTATGTTGATTAACCTGCATTCAATCTTATGTTGATTAACCTGCATTCAATTTTATGTTGATTAACCTGCATTCAATTTTATGTTGATTAACCTGCATTCAATTTTATGTTGATTAACCTGCATTCAATTTTATGTTGATTAACCTGCATTCAATTTTATGTTGATTAACCTGCATTTAATTTTAAGTTGATTAACCTGCATTCAATTTTATGTTAATTAACCTGCATTCAATTTTATGTTGATTAACCTGCATTCAATTTTGTGTTGATTAACCTGCATTCAATTTTATGTTGATTAACCTGCATTCAATTTTATGTTGATTAACCTGCATTCAATTTTATGTTGATAACCATGCATTCAATTTTATGTTGATAACCATGCATTCAATTTTATGTTGATTAACATGCATTCAATTTTATGTTGATTAACATGCATTCAATTTTATGTTGATTAACCTGCATTCAATTTTATGTTGATTAACCTGCATTCAATTTTAAGTTGATTAACCTGCATTCAATTTTATGTAGATTAACCTGCATTCAATTTTATGTTGATTAACCTGCATTCAATTTTATGTTGATTAACCTGCATTGCATTTTATGTTGATTAACCTGCATTTCATTCTATGTTAATTAACCTGCATTCAATTTTATGTTGATTAACCTGCATTCAATTTTATGTTAATTAACCTGCATTCAATTTTATTTTGATTACCCTGCATTCAATTTTGTGTTGATTAACCTGCATTCAATTTTATGTTGATTAACCTGCATTCAATTTTATGTTGATTAACCTGCATTCAATTTTATGTTGATAACCATGCATTCAATTTTATGTTGATAACCATGCATTCAATTTTATGTTGATTAACATGCATTCAATGTTATGTTGATTAACATGCATTCAATTTTATGTTGATTAACCTGCATTCAATTTTATGTTGATTAACCTGCATTCAATTTTATGTTGATTAACCTGCATTCAATTTTATGTAGATTAACCTGCATTCAATTTTATGTTGATAACCATGCATTCAATTTTATGTTGATTAACATGCATTCAATTTTATGTTGATTAACATGCATTCAATTTTATGTTGATTAACCTGCATTCAATCTTATGTTGATTAACCTGCATTCAATTTTATGTTGATTAACCTGCATTCAATTTTATGTTGATTAACCTGCATTCAATTTTATGTTGATTAACCTGCATTCAATTTTATGTTGATTAACCTGCATTCAATTTTATGTTGATTAACCTGCATTTAATTTTAAGTTGATTAACCTGCATTCAATTTTATGTTAATTAACCTGCATTCAATTTTATGTTGATTAACCTGCATTCAATTTTGTGTTGATTAACCTGCATTCAATTTTATGTTGATTCACCTCCATTCAATTTTATGTTGATTAACCTGCATTCAATTTTATGTTGATTAACCTGCATTGCATTTTATGTTGATTAACCTGCATTTCATTCTATGTTAATTAACCTGCATTCAATTTTATGTTGATTAACCTGCATTCAATTTTATGTTAATTAACCTGCATTCAATTTTATGTTGATTACCCTGCATTCAATTTTGTGTTGATTAACCTGCATTCAATTTTATGTTGATTAACCTGCATTCAATTTTATGTTGATTAACCTGCATTCAATTTTATGTTGATAACCATGCATTCAATTTTATGTTGATTAACATGCATTCAATGTTATGTTGATTAACATGCATTCAATTTTATGTTGATTAACCTTCATTCAATTTTATGTTGATTAACCTGCATTCAATTTTATGTTGATTAACCTGCATTCAATTTTATGTAGATTAACCTGCATTCAATTTTATGTTGATAACCATGCATTCAATTTTATGTTGATTAACATGCATTCAATTTTATGTTGATTAACATGCATTCAATTTTATGTTGATTAACCTGCATTCAATCTTATGTTGATTAACCTGCATTCAATTTTATGTTGATTAACCTGCATTCAATTTTATGTTGATTAACCTGCATTCAATTTTATGTTGATTAACCTGCATTCAATTTTATGTTGATTAACCTGCATTCAATTTTATGTTGATTAACCTGCATTCAATTTATGTTGATTAACCTTCATTTAATTTTAAGTTGATTAACCTGCATTCAATTTTATGTTAATTAACCTGCATTCAATTTTATGTTGATTAACCTGCATTCAATTTTGTGTTGATTAACCTGCATTCAATTTTATGTTGATTAACCTGCATTCAATTTTATGTTGATTAACCTGCATTCAATTTTATGTTGATTAACCT
Organism: Euprymna scolopes; assembly: GCF_053919585.1. Taxonomy (NCBI): domain Eukaryota; kingdom Metazoa; phylum Mollusca; class Cephalopoda; order Sepiida; family Sepiolidae; genus Euprymna; species Euprymna scolopes. The sequence continues at coordinate 118,706,107 of NC_136527.1, forward strand.
GCATTCAATTTTATGTTGATAACCATGCATTCAATTTTATGTTGATAACCATGCATTCAATTTTATGTTGATTAACATGCATTCAATTTTATGTTGATTAACATGCATTCAATTTTATGTTGATTAACCTGCATTCAATTTTATGTTGATTAACCTGCATTCAATTTTATGTTGATTAACCTGCATTCAATTTTATGTAGATTAACCTGCATTCAATTTTATGTTGATAACCATGCATTCAATTTTATGTTGATTAACCTACATTCAATTTTATGTTGATTAACCTGCATTCAATTTTATGTTGATCAACCTGCATTCAATTTTATGTTGATTAACATGCATTCAAATTTATGTTGATTAACATGCATTCAATTTTATGTTGATTAACCTGCATTCAAGTTTTTGTTGATTAACCTGTATTCAATTTTATGTTGATTAACCTGCATTCAATTTTATGTTGATTAACCTGCATTCAATTTTATGTTGATTAACATGCATTCAAATTTATGTTGATTAACATGCATTCAATTTTATGTTGATTAACCTGCATTCAATTTTATGTTGATTAACATGCATTCAATTTTATGTTGATTAACATGCATTCAAATTTATGTTGATTAACATGCATTCAATTTTATGTTGATTAACCTGCATTCAATTTTATGTTGATTAACCTGCATTTAAATTTATGTTGATTAACATGCATTCAATTTTATGTTGATTAACCTGCATTCAATTTTATGTTGATTAACCTGCATTCAATTGTATGTTGATTAACCTGCATTCAATTTATGTTGATTAACCTGCATTCAATTTATGTTGATTAACCTGCATTCAATTTTAAGTTGATTAACCTGCATTCAATTGTATGTTGATTAACCTGCATTCAATTTTATGTTGATTAACCTGCATTCAATTTATGTTGATTAACCTGCATTCAATTTTATGTTGATTAACCTGCATTCAATTTATGTTGATTAACCTGCATTCAATTTTAAGTTGATTAACCTACATTCAATTTTATGTAAATTAACCTGCATTCAATTTTATGTTAACCTGCATTCAATTTTATGTTGATTAACCTGCATTCAATTTTATGTTGATTAACCTGCATTCAATTTTATGTTGATTCACCTCCATTCAATTTTATGTTGATTAACCTGCATTCAATTTTATGTTGATTAACCTGCATTGCATTTTATGTTGATTAACCTGCATTTCATTCTATGTTAATTAACCTGCATTCAATTTTATGTTGATTAACCTGCATTCAATTTTATGTTAATTAACCTGCATTCAATTTTATTTTGATTACCCTGCATTCAATTTTGTGTTGATTAACCTGCATTCAATTTTATGTTGATTAACCTGCATTCAATTTTATGTTGATTAACCTGCATTCAATTTTATGTTGATAACCATGCATTCAATTTTATGTTGATAACCATGCATTCAATTTTATGTTGATTAACATGCATTCAATGTTATGTTGATTAACATGCATTCAATTTTATGTTGATTAACCTGCATTCAATTTTATGTTGATTAACCTGCATTCAATTTTATGTTGATTAACCTGCATTCAATTTTATGTAGATTAACCTGCATTCAATTTTATGTTGATAACCATGCATTCAATTTTATGTTGATTAACATGCATTCAATTTTATGTTGATTAACATGCATTCAATTTTATGTTGATTAACCTGCATTCAATCTTATGTTGATTAACCTGCATTCAATTTTATGTTGATTAACCTGCATTCAATTTTATGTTGATTAACCTGCATTCAATTTTATGTTGATTAACCTGCATTCAATTTTATGTTGATTAACCTGCATTCAATTTTATGTTGATTAACCTGCATTTAATTTTAAGTTGATTAACCTGCATTCAATTTTATGTTAATTAACCTGCATTCAATTTTATGTTGATTAACCTGCATTCAATTTTGTGTTGATTAACCTGCATTCAATTTTATGTTGATTAACCTGCATTCAATTTTATGTTGATTAACCTGCATTCAATTTTATGTTGATAACCATGCATTCAATTTTATGTTGATAACCATGCATTCAATTTTATGTTGATTAACATGCATTCAATTTTATGTTGATTAACATGCATTCAATTTTATGTTGATTAACCTGCATTCAATTTTATGTTGATTAACCTGCATTCAATTTTAAGTTGATTAACCTGCATTCAATTTTATGTAGATTAACCTGCATTCAATTTTATGTTGATTAACCTGCATTCAATTTGATGTTGATTAACCTGCATTGCATTTTATGTTGATTAACCTGCATTTCATTCTATGTTAATTAACCTGCATTCAATTTTATGTTGATTAACCTGCATTCAATTTTATGTTAATTAACCTGCATTCAATTTTATTTTGATTACCCTGCATTCAATTTTGTGTTGATTAACCTGCATTCAATTTTATGTTGATTAACCTGCATTCAATTTTATGTTGATTAACCTGCATTCAATTTTATGTTGATAACCATGCATTCAATTTTATGTTGATAACCATGCATTCAATTTTATGTTGATTAACATGCATTCAATGTTATGTTGATTAACATGCATTCAATTTTATGTTGATTAACCTGCATTCAATTTTATGTTGATTAACCTGCATTCAATTTTATGTTGATTAACCTGCATTCAATTTTATGTAGATTAACCTGCATTCAATTTTATGTTGATAACCATGCATTCAATTTTATGTTGATTAACATGCATTCAATTTTATGTTGATTAACATGCATTCAATTTTATGTTGATTAACCTGCATTCAATCTTATGTTGATTAACCTGCATTCAATTTTATGTTGATTAACCTGCATTCAATTTTATGTTGATTAACCTGCATTCAATTTTATGTTGATTAACCTGCATTCAATTTTATGTTGATTAACCTGCATTCAATTTTATGTTGATTAACCTGCATTTAATTTTAAGTTGATTAACCTGCATTCAATTTTATGTTAATTAACCTGCATTCAATTTTATGTTGATTAACCTGCATTCAATTTTGTGTTGATTAACCTGCATTCAATTTTATGTTGATTAACCTGCATTCAATTTTATGTTGATTAACCTGCATTCAATTTTATGTTGATAACCATGCATTCAATTTTATGTTGATAACCATGCATTCAATTTTATGTTGATTAACATGCATTCAATTTTATGTTGATTAACATGCATTCAATTTTATGTTGATTAACCTGCATTCAATTTTATGTTGATTAACCTGCATTCAATTTTAAGTTGATTAACCTGCATTCAATTTTATGTAGATTAACCTGCATTCAATTTTATGTTGATAACCATGCATTCAATTTTATGTTGATTAACATGCATTCAATTTTATGTTGATTAACATGCATTCAATCTTATGTTGATTAACCTGCATTCAATCTTATGTTGATTAACCTGCATTCAATTTTATGTTGATTAACCTGCATTCAATTTTATGTTGATTAACCTGCATTCAATTTTATGTTGATTAACCTGCATTCAATTTTATGTTGATTAACCTGCATTCAATTTTATGTTGATTAACCTGTATTCAATTTTATGTTGATTAACCTGCATTCAATTTTATGTTGATTAACCTGCATTCAATTTTATGTTGATTAACATGCATTCAAATTTATGTTGATTAACATACATTCAATTTTATGTTGATTAACCTGCATTCAATTTTATGTTTATTAACATGCATTCAATTTTATGTTGATTAACATGCATTCAATTTTATGTTGATTAACATGCATTCAAATTTATGTTGATTAACCTGCATTCAATTTTATGTTGATTAACCTGCATTCAAATTTATGTTGATTAACATGCATTCAATTTTATGTTGATTAACCTGCATTCAATTTTATGTTGATTAACCTGCATTAAAATTTATGTTGATTAACATGCATTCAATTTTATGTTGATTAACCTGCATTCAATTTTATGTTGATTAACCTGCATTCAATTGTATGTTGATTAACCTGCATTCAATTCATGTTGATTAACCTGCATTCAATTTATGTTGATTAACCTGCATTCAATTTTAAGTTGATTAACCTGCATTCAATTGTATGTTGATTAACCTGCATTCAATTTTATGTTGATTAACCTGCATTCAATTTATGTTGATTAACCTGCATTCAATTTTATGTTGATTAACCTGCATTCAATTTATGTTGATTAACCTGCATTCAATTTTAAGTTGATTAACCTGCATTCAATTTTATGTTAATTAACCTGCATTCAATTTTATGTTAACCTGCATTCAATTTTATGTTGATTAACCTGCATTCAATTTTATGTTGATTAACCTGCATTCAATTTTATGTTGATTCACCTCCATTCAATTTTATGTTGATTAACCTGCATTCAATTTTATGTTGATTAACCTGCATTGCATTTTATGTTGATTAACCTGCATTTCATTCTATGTTAATTAACCTGCATTCAATTTTATGTTGATTAACCTGCATTCAATTTTATGTTAATTAACCTGCATTCAATTTTATGTTGATTACCCTGCATTCAATTTTGTGTTGATTAACCTGCATTCAATTTTATGTTGATTAACCTGCATTCAATTTTATGTTGATTAACCTGCATTCAATTTTATGTTGATAACCATGCATTCAATTTTATGTTGATAACCATGCATTCAATTTTATGTTGATTAACATGCATTCAATGTTATGTTGATTAACATGCATTCAATTTTATGTTGATTAACCTGCATTCAATTTTATGTTGATTAACCTGCATTCAATTTTATGTTGATTAACCTGCATTCAATTTTATGTAGATTAACCTGCATTCAATTTTATGTTGATAACCATGCATTCAATTTTATGTTGATTAACATGCATTCAATTTTATGTTGATTAACATGCATTCAATTTTATGTTGATTAACCTGCATTTAATCTTATGTTGATTAACCTGCATTCAATTTTATGTTGATTAACCTGCATTCAATTTTATGTTGATTAACCTGCATTCAATTTTATGTTGATTAACCTGCATTCAATTTTATGTTGATTAACCTGCATTCAATTTTATGTTGATTAACCTGCATTCAATTTATGTTGATTAACCTGCATTTAATTTTAAGTTGATTAACCTGCATTCAATTTTATGTTAATTTACCTGCATTCAATTTTATGTTGATTAACCTGCATTCAATTTTGTGTTGATTAACCTGCATTCAATTTTATGTTGATTAACCTGCATTCAATTTTATGTTGATTAACCTGCATTCAATTTTATGTTGATAACCATGCATTCAATTTTATGTTGATAACCATGCATTCAATTTTATGTTGATTAACATGCATTCAATTTTATGTTGATTAACATGCATTCAATTTTATGTTGATTAACCTGCATTCAATTTTATGTTGATTAACCTGCATTCAATTTTAAGTTGATTAACCTGCATTCAATTTTATGTAGATTAACCTGCATTCAATTTTATGTTGATAACCATGCATTCAATTTTATGTTGATTAACATGCATTCAATTTTATGTTGATTAACATGCATTCAATTTTATGTTGATTAACCTGCATTCAATCTTATGTTGATTAACCTGCATTCAATTTTATGTTGATTAACCTGCATTCAATTTTATGTTGATTAACCTGCATTCAATTTTATGTTGATTAACCTGCATTCAATTTTATGTTGATTAACCTGCATTCAATTTTATGTTGACTAACCTGCATTCAATTTTATGTTGATTAACCTGTATTCAATTTTGTGTTGATTAACCTGCATTCAATTTTATGTTGATTAACCTGCATTCAATTTTATGTTGATTAACATGCATTCAAATTTATGTTGATTTACATACATTCAATTTTATGTTGATTAACCTGCATTCAATTTTATGTTGATTAACATGCATTCAATTTTATGTTGATTAACATGCATTCAATTTTATGTTGATTAACATGCATTCAAATTTATGTTGATTTACCTGCATTCAATTTTATGTTGATTAACCTGCATTCAAATTTATGTTGATTAACATGCATTCAATTTTATGTTGATTAACCTGCATTCAATTTTATGTTGATTTACCTGCATTCAATCTTATGTTGATTACCCAGCATTCAATTTTATGTTGATTAACCTGCATTCAATTTAATGTTGATTAACCTGCATTCAATTTTATGTTGATTAACCTGCATTCAATTTTATGTTGATTAACCAGCATTCAATTTTATGTTGATTAACCCGCATTCAATTTTATGTAGATTAACCTGCATTCAATTGTATGTTGATTAACCTGCATTCAATTGTATGTTGATTAACCTGCATTCAATGTTATGTTGATTAACCTGCATTCAATTGTATGTTGATTAACCTGCATTCAATTTTATGTTGATTAACCTGCATTCAATTTATGTTGATTAACCTGCATTCAATTTTAAGTTGATTAACCTGCATTCAATTGTATGTTGATTAACCTGCATTCAATTTTATGTTGATTAACCTGCATTCAATTTTATGTTGATTAACCTGCATTCAATTTTATGTTGATTAACCTGCATTCAATTTATGTTGATTAACCTGCATTCAATTTTATGTTGATTAACCTGCATTCAATTTATGTTGATTAACCTGCATTCAATTTTAAGTTGATTAACCTGCATTCAATTGTATGTTGATTAACCTGCATTCAATTTTATGTTGATTAACCTGCATTCAATTTTATGTTGATTAACCTGCATTCAATTTATGTTGATTAACCTGCATTCAATTTTATGTTGATTAACCTGCATTCAATTTATGTTGATTAACCTGCATTCAATTTTAAGTTGATTAACCTGCATTCAATTGTATGTTGATTAACCTGCATTCAATTTTATGTTGATTAACCTGCATTCAATTTTATGTTGATTAACCTGCATTCAATTTATGTTGATTAACCTGCATTCAATTTTATGTTGATTAACCTGCATTCAATTTATGTTGATTAACCTGCATTCAATTTTAAGTTGATTAACCTGCATTCAATTTTATGTTAATTAACCTGCATTCAATTTTACGTTAACCTGCATTCAATTTTATGTTGATTAACCTGCATTCAATTTTATGTTGATTAACCTGCATTCAATTTTATGTTGATTCACCTCCATTCAATTTTATGTTGATTAACCTGCATTCAATTTTATGTTGATTAACCTGCATTGCATTTTATGTTGATTAACCTGCATTTCATTCTATGTTAATTAACCTGCATTCAATTTTATGTTGATTAACCTGCATTCAATTTTATGTTAATTAACCTGCATTCAATTTTCTGTTGATTAACCTGCATTCAATTTTGTGTTGATTAACCTGCATTCAATTTTATGTTGATTAACCTGCATTCAATTTTATGTTGATTAACCTGCATTCAATTTTATGTTGATTACCATGCATTCAATTTTATGTTGATAACCATGCATTCAATTTTATGTTGATTAACATGCATTCAATTTTATGTTGATTAACCTGCATTCAATTTATGTTGATTAACCTGCATTCAATTTTAAGTTGATTAACCTGCATTCAATTTTATGTTAATTAACCTGCATTCAATTTTATGTTAACCTGCATTCAATTTTATGTTGATTAACCTGCATTCAATTTTATGTTGATTAACCTGCATTCAATTTTATGTTGATTCACCTCCATTCAATTTTATGTTGATTAACCTTCATTCAATTTTATGTTGATTAACCTGCATTGCATTTTATGTTGATTAACCTGCATTTCATTCTATGTTAATTAACCTGCATTCAATTTTATGTTGATTAACCTGCATTCAATTTTATGTTGATTAACCTGCATTCAATTTTATGTTGATTAACCTGCAATCAATTTCATGTTGATTAACCTGCATTAAATTTTATGTTGATTAACCTGCATTCAATTTTAAGTTGATTAACCTGCATTCAATTTTTTGTTATTAACCTGCATTCAATTTTATGTTGATAACCATGCATTCAATTTTATGTTGATAACCATGCATTCAATTTAATGTTGATTAACATGCATTCAATTTTATGATGATTAACATGCATTCAATTTTATGTTGATTAACATGCATTCAATTTTATGTTGATTAACCTGCATTCAATTTTATGTTGATTAACCTGCATTCAATTTTATGTTGATTAACATGCATTCAATTTTATGTTGATTAACCTGCATTTTATTTTATGTTAATTAACCTGCATTCAATTTTATGTTGATTAACCTGCATTCAATTTTATGTTGATTAACCTGCATTCAATTTTATGTTGATTAACCTGCATTCAATTTTATGTTGATTAACCTGCAATCAATTTCATGTTGATTAACCTGCATTCAATTTTATGTTGATTCACCTGCATTCAATTTTAAGTTGATTAACCTGCATTCAATTTTATGTTAATTAACCTGCATTCAATTTTATGTTGATTAACCTGCATTCAATTTTATGTTGATTAACCTGCATTCAATTTTATGTTGATTAACCTGCATTCAATTTTATGTTGATTAACCTGCATTCAATTTTATGTTGATTAACCTGCATTCAATTTTATGTTGATAACCATGCATTCAATTTTATGTTGATAACCATGCATTCAATTTTATGTTGATTAACATGCATTCAATTTTATGTTGATTAACATGCATTCAATTTTATGTTGATTAACATGCATTTAATTTTATGTTGATTAACATGCATTCAATTTTATGTTGATTAACCTGCATTCAATTTTATGTTGATTAACCTGCATTCAATTTTATGTTGATTAACCTGCATTCAATTTTAAGTTGATTAACCTTCATTCAATTTTATGTTGATTAACATGCATTCAATTTTATGTCGATTAACCTGCATTCAATTTTATGTTGATTAACATGCATTCAATGTTATGTTGATTAACCTGCATTCAATTTTATGTTGATTAACCTGCATTCAATTTTGTGTTGATTAACCTGCATTCAATTTTATGTTGATTAACCTGCATTCAATTTTATGTTGATTAACCTGCATTCAATTTTATGTTGATTAACCTGCATTTAATTTTATGTTGATTAACCTGCATTCAATTTTATGTTGATTAACCTGCATTCAATTTTATGTTGATTAACCTGCATTCAATTTTATGTTGATTAACCTGCATTCAATTTTATGTTGATTAACCTGCATTCAATTTTAAGTTGATTAACCTGCATTCAATTTTATGTTGATTAACCTGCATTCAATTTTATGTTGATTAACCTGCATTCAATTTTAAGTTGATTAACCTGCATTCAATTTTAAGTTGATTAACCTGCATTCAATTTTATGTTGATTAACCTGCATTCAATTTTAAGTTGATTAACCTGCATTCAATTTTAAGTTGATTAACCTGCATTCAATTTTATGTTGATTAACCTGCATTCAATTTTATGTTGATTAACCTGCATTCAATTTTGTGTTGATTAACCTGCATTCAATTTTATGTTGATTACCATGCATTCAATTTTATGTTGATAACCATGCATTCAATTTTATGTTGATTAACATGCATTCAATTTTATGTTGATTAACATGCATTCAATTTTATGTTGATTCACCTGCATTCAATTTTATGTTGATTAACCTGCATTCAATTTTATGTTGATGAACCTGCATTCAATTTTATGTTGATTCACCTGCATTCAATTTTAAGTTGATTAACCTGCATTCAATTTTAAGTTGATTAACCTGCATTCAATTTTATGTTAATTAACCTGCATTCAATTTCATGTTGATTAACCTGCATTCAATTCTATGTTGATTAACCTGCATTCAATTTTATGTTGATTCACCTCCATTCCATTTTATGTTGATTAACCTGCATTCAATTTTATGTTGATTAACCTGCATTCAATTTTATGTTGATTAACCTGCATTCAATTTTATGTTGATTCACCTCCATTCCATTTTATGTTAATTAACCTGCATTCAATTTCATGTTGATTAACCTGCATTCAATTTTATGTTGATTAACCTGCATTCAATTTTATGTTGATTCACCTGCATTCAATTTTAAGTTGATTAACCTGCATTCAATTTTATGTTGATTAACCTGCATTCAATTTTATGTTAATTAACCTGCATTCAATTTTATGTTGATTAACCTGCATTCAATTTTATGTTGATTAACCTGCATTCAATTTTATGTTGATTCACCTACATTCAATTTTATGTTGATTAACCTGCATTCAATTTTATGTTGATTAACCTGCATTAAATTTTATGTTGATTAACCTGCATTCAATTTTATGTTGATTAACCTGCATTCAATTTTATGTTGATTAACATGCATTCAATTTTATGTTGATTAACCTGCATTTTATTTTATGTTTATTCACCTGCATTCAATTTTATGTTGATACCCATGCATTCAATTTTATGTTGATTAACATGCATTCAATTTTATGTTGATTAACATGCATTCAATTTTATGTTGATTAACCTGCATTCAATCTTATGTTGATTAACCTGCATTCAATTTTAAGTTGATTAACCTGCATTCAATTTTATGTTGATTAACATGCATTCAATTTTATGTTGATTAACCTGCATTCAATTTTATGTTGATTAACCTGCATTCAATTTTATGTTAATTAACCTGCATTCAATTTTATGTTGATTAACCTGCATTCAATTTTATGTTGATTACCCTGCATTCAATTTTATGTTTATAACCATGCATTCAATTTTATGTTGATAACCATGCATTCAATTTTATGTTGATTAACATGCATTCAATTTTATGTTGATTAACATGCATTCAATTTTATGTTGATTAACATGCATTCAATTTTATGTTGATTAACCTGCATTCAATTTTATGTTGATTAACCTGCATTCAATTTTATGTTGATTAACCTGCATACAATTTTATGTTGATTACCCTGCATTCACTTTTATGTTGATTAACCTGCATTCAATTTTATGTTGATTAACCTGCATTCAATTTTATGTTGATTACCCTGCATTCAATTTTATGTTGATTAACCTGCATTCAATTTTATGTTGATTAACCTGCATTCAATTTTATGTTGATTAACATGCATTCAATTTTATGTTAATTAACCTGCATTCAATTTTATGTTGATTAACCTGCATTCAATTTTATGTTGATTAACATGCATTCAATTTTATGTTAATTAACCTGCATTCAATTTTATGTTGATTAACCTTCATTCACTTTTATGTTGATTAACCTGCATTCTATTTTATGTTGATTAACCTGCATTCAATTTTATGTTGATTACCCTGCATTCAATTTTATGTTGATTAACCTGCATTCAATTTTATGTTGATTAACATGCATTCAATTTTATGTTGATTAACATGCATTCAATTTTATGTTGATTAACATGCATTCAATTTTATGTTGATTAACCTGCATTCAATTTTATGTTGATTAACCTGCATTCAATTTTATGTTGATTAACCTGCATTCAATTTTATGTAGATTAACCTGCATTCAATTTTATGTTGATAACCATGCATTCAATTTTATGTTGATTAACATGCATTCAATTTTATGTTGATTAACAGGCATTCAATTTTATGGTGATTAACCTGCATTCAATTTTATGTTGATTAACCTGCATTCAATTTTATGTTGATGAACCTGCATTCAATTTTATGTTGATTAACCTGCATTCAATTTTATGTAGATTAACCTGCATTCAATTTTATGTTGATTAACCTGCATTCAATATTATGTTGATTAACCTGCATTCAATTTTATGTTGATTAACCTGTATTAAATTTTATGTTGATTAACCTGCATTCAATTTTATGTTGATTAACCTGCATTCAATTTTATGTTGATTAACCTGCATTCAATTTTATGTTGATTAACCTGCATTAAATTTTATGTTGATTAACCTGCATTCAATTTTATGTTGATTAACCTGCATTCAATTTTATGTTGATTAACCTGCATTCAATTTTATGTTGATTAACCTGTATTCAATTTTATGTTGATTAACCTGCAAATTTTATGTTGATTAACCTGCATTCAATTTTATGTTGATTAACCTGCATTCAATTTATGTTGATTAACATGCATTCAATTTTATGTTGATTAACCTGCATTCAATTTTATGTTGATTAACCTGCATTCAATTTTATGTTGATTTACCTGCATTCAATTTTATGTTGATTCACCTGCATTCAATTTCTTGTTGATTAACCAGCATTCAATTTTATGTTGATTAACCTGCAATCAATTTTATGTTGATTAACCTGCATTCAATTTTATGTTGATTAACCTGCATTCAATGTTATGTTGATTAACCTGCATTCAATTTTATGTTGATTAACCTGCATTCATTTTTATGTTGATTAACCTGCATTCAATTTTATGTTGATTAACCTGCATTCAATTTTATGTTGATTAACCTGCATTCAATTTTATGTTGATTAACCTGCATTCAATTTTATGTTGATTAACCTGCATTCAATTTTATGTTGATTACCCTGCATTCAATCTTATGTTGATTACCCTGCATTCAATTTTATGTTGATTAACCTGCATTCAATTTTATGTTGATTAACCTGCATTCAATTTTATGTTGATTAACCTGCATTCAATTTTATGTTGATTAACCAGCATTCAATTTTATGTTGATTAACCCGCATTCAATTTTATGTTGATTAACCTGCATTCAATTTTATGTTGATTAACCAGCATTCAATTTTATGTTGATTAACATGCATTCAATTTTATGTTGATTAACCTGCATTCAATTTTATGTTGATTAACCTGCATTCAATTTTATGTTGATTAACCTGCATTCAATTTTATGTTGATTAACCTGCATTCAATTGTATGTAGATTAACCTGCATTCAATTTTATGTTGATAACCATGCATTCAATTTTATGTTGATTAACGTGCATTCAATTTTATGTTGATTAACATGCATTCAATTTTATGGTGATTAACCTGCATTCAATTTTATGTTGATTAACCTGCATTCAATTTTATGTTGATTAACCTGCATTCAATTTTATGTTGATTAACCTGCATTCAATTTTATGTAGATTAACCTGCATTCAATTTTATGTTGATTAACCTGCATTCAATATTATGTTGATTAACCTGCATTCAATTTTATGTTAATTAACCTGCATTCAATTTTATGTTAACCTGCATTCAATTTTATGTTGATTAACATGCATTCAATTTTATGTTGATTAACCTGCATTCAATTTTATGTTGATTAACATGCATTCAATTTTATGTTGATTCACCTGCATTCAATTTTATGTTGATTAACCTGCATTCAATTTTATGTTGATGAACCTGCATTCAATTTTATGTTGATTCACCTGCATTCAATTTTAAGTTGATTAACCTGCATTCAATTTTAAGTTGATTAACCTGCATTCAATTTTATGTTAATTAACCTGCATTCAATTTTATGTTGATTAACCTGCATTCAATTTTATGTTGATTAACCTGCATTCAATTTTATGTTGATTCACCTCCATTCCATTTTATGTTGATTAACCTGCATTCAATTTTATGTTGATTAACCTGCATTCAATTTTATGTTGATTCACCTGCATTCAATTTTAAGTTGATTAACCTGCATTCAATTTTTATGTTGATTAACCTGCATACAATTTTATGTTGATTAACCTGCATTCAATTTTATGTTGATTAACCTGCATTCAATTTTATGTTGATTAACCTGCATTCAATTTTATGTTGATTCACCTACATTCAATTTTATGTTGATTAACCTGCATTCAATTTTATGTTGATTAACCTGCATTAAATTTTATGTTGATTAACCTGCATTCAATTTTATGTTGATTAACCTGCATTCAATTTTATGTTGATTAACATGCATTCAATTTTGTGTTGATTAACCTGCATTTTATTTTATGTTAATTAACCTGCATTCAATTTTATGTTGATTAACCTGCATTCAATTTTATGTTGATTAACCTGCATTCAATTTTATGTTGATTAACCTGCATTCAATTTTATGTTGATTAACCTGCAATCAATTTCATGTTGATTAACCTACATTCAATTTTATGTTGATTAACCTGCATTCAATTTTAAGTTGATTAACCTGCATTCAATTTTATGTTGATTAACATGCATTCAATTTTATGTTGATTAACCTGCATTCAATTTTATGTTGATTAACCTGCATTCAATTTTATGTTAATTAACCTGCATTCAATTTTATGTTGATTAACCTGCATTCAATTTTATGTTGATTAACCTGCATTCAATTTTATGTTTATAACCATGCATTCAATTTTATGTTGATAACCATGCATTCAATTTTATGTTGATTAACATGCATTCAATTTTATGTTGATTAACATGCATTCAATTTTATGTTGATTAACATGCATTCAATTTTATGTTGATTAACATGCATTCAATTTTATGTTGATTAACCTGCATTCAATTTTATGTTGATTAACCTGCATTCAATTTTATGTTGATTAACCTGCATTCAATTTTATGTTGATTAACCTGCATTCAATTTTATGTAGATTAACCTGCATTCAATTTTATGTTGATAACCATGCATTCAATTTTATGTTGATTAACATGCATTCAATTTTATGGTGATTAACCTGCATTCAATTTTATGTTGATTAACCTGCATTCAATTTTATGTTGATTAACCTGCATTCAATTTTATGTTGATTAACCTGCATTCAATATTATGTTGATTAACCTGCATTCAATTTTATGTTGATTAACCTGCATTCAATTTTATGTTGATTAACCTGCATTCAATTTTATGTTGATTAACCTGTATTCAATTTTATGTTGATTAACCTGCAAATTTTATGTTGATTTACCTGCATTCAATTTTATGTTGATTAACCTGCATTCAATTTATGTTGATTAACATGCATTCAATTTTATGTTGATTAACCTGCATTCAATTTTATGTTGATTAACCTGCATTCAATTTTATGTTGATTTACCTGAATTCAATTTTATGTTGATTCACCTGCATTCAATTTTATGTTGATTAACCTGCATTCATTTTTATGTTGATTAACCTGCATTCAATTTTATGTTGATTAACCTGCATTCAATTTTATGTTGATTAACCTGCATTCAATTTTATGTTGATTAACCTGCATTCAATTTTATGTTGATTAACCTGCATTCAATTTTATGTTGATTACCCTGCATTCAATCTTATGTTGATTACCCTGCATTCAATTTTACGTTGATTAACCTGCATTCAATTTTATGTTGATTAACCTGCATTCAATTTTATGTTGATTAACCTGCATTCAATTTTATGTTGATTAACCAGCATTCAATTTTATGTTGATTAACCCGCATTCAATTTTATGTAGATTAACCTGCATTCAATTGTATGTTGATTAACCTGCATTCAATTTTATGTTGATTAACCTGCATTCAATTTTATGTTGATTAACCTGCATTCAATTGTATGTTGATTAACCTGCATTCAATTTTATGTTGATTAACCTGCATTCAATTTATGTTGATTAACCTGAATTCAATTTTATGTTGATTAACCTGCATTCAATTTATGTTGATTAACCTGCATTCAATTTTAAGTTGATTAACCTGCATTCAATTTTATTTTAATTAACCTGCATTCAATTTTATGTTAACCTGCATTCAATTTTATGTTGATTAACCTGCATTCAATTTTATGTTGATTAACCTGCATTCAATTTTATGTTGATTCACCTCCATTCAATTTTATGTTGATTAACCTTCATTCAATTTTATGTTGATTAACCTGCATTGCATTTTATGTTGATTAACCTGCATTTCATTCTATGTTAATTAACTTGCATTCAATTTTATGTTGATTAACCTGCATTCAATTTTATGTTGATTAACCTGCATTCAATTTTATGTTGATTAACCTGCAATCAATTTCATGTTGATTAACCTGCATTAAATTTTATGTTGATTAACCTGCATTCAATTTTAAGTTGATTAACCTGCATTCAATTTTTTGTTATTAACCTGCATTCAATTTTATGTTGATTAACCTGCATTCAATTTTGTGTTGATTAACCTGCATTCAATTTTATGTTGATTAACCTGCATTCAATTTTATGTTGATTAACCTGCATTCAATTTTATGTTGATAACCATGCATTCAATTTTATGTTGATAACCATGCATTCAATTTTATGTTGATTAACATGCATTCAATTTTATGATGATTAACATGCATTACATTTTATGTTGATTAACATGCATTCAATTTTATGTTGATTAACCTGCATTCAATTTTATGTTGATTAACCTGCATTCAATTTTATGTTGATTAACATGCATTCAATTTTATGTTGATTAACCTGCATTTTATTTTATGTTAATTAACCTGCATTCAATTTTATGTTGATTAACCTGCATTCAATTTTATGTTGATTAACCTGCATTCAATTTTATGTTGATTAACCTGCATTCAATTTTATGTTGATTAACCTGCAATCAATTTCATGTTGATTAACCTGCATTCAATTTTAAGTTGATTCACCTGCATTCAATTTTAAGTTGATTAACCTGCATTCAATTTTATGTTGATTAACCTGCATTCAATTTTATGTTGATTAACCTGCATTCAATTTTATGTTTATTAACCTGCATTCAATTTTATGTTGATTAACCTGCATTCAATTTTATGTTGATTAACCTGCATTCAATTTTATGTTGATAACCATGCATTCAATTTTATGTTGATTAACATGCATTCAATTTTATGTTGATTAACATGCATTCAATTTTATGTTGATTAACATGCATTCAATTTTATGTTGATTAACATGCATTTAATTTTATGTTGATTAACATGCATTCAATTTTATGTTGATTAACCTGCATTCAATTTTATGTTGATTAACCTGCATTCAATTTTATGTTGATTAACCTGCATTCAATTTTAAGTTGATTAACCTTCATTCAATTTTATGTTGATTAACATGCATTCAATTTTATGTCGATTAACCTGCATTCAATTTTATGTTGATTAACATGCATTCAATGTTATGTTGATTAACCTGCATTCAATTTTATGTTGATTAACCTGCATTCAATTTTGTGTTGATTAACCTGCATTCAATTTTATGTTGATTAACCTGCATTCAATTTTATGTTGATTAACCTGCATTCAATTTTATGTTGATTAACCTGCATTTAATTTTATGTTGATTAACCTGCATTCAATTTTATGTTGATTAACCTGCATTCAATTTTATGTTGATTAACCTGCATTCAATTTTATGTTGATTAACCTGCATTCAATTTTATGTTGATTAACCTGCATTCAATTTAAAGTTGATTAACCTGCATTCAATTTTATGTTGATTAACCTGCATTCAATTTTATGTTGATTAACCTGCATTCAATTTTAAGTTGATTAACCTGCATTCAATTTTAAGTTGATTAACCTGCATTCAATTTTATGTTGATTAACCTGCATTCAATTTTAAGTTGATTAACCTGCATTCAATTTTATGTTGATTAACCTGCATTCAATTTTATGTTGATTAACCTGCATTCAATTTTATGTTGATTAACCTGCATTCAATTTTATGTTGATAACCATGCATTCAATTTTATGTTGATAACCATGCATTCAATTTTATGTTGATTAACATGCATTCAATTTTATGTTGATTAACATGCATTCAATTTTATGTTGATTCACCTGCATTCAATTTTATGTTGATTAACCTGCATTCAATTTTATGTTGATGAACCTGCATTCAATTTTATGTTGATTCACCTGCATTCAATTTTAAGTTGATTAACCTGCATTCAATTTTAAGTTGATTAACCTGCATTCAATTTTATGTTAATTAACCTGCATTCAATTTTATGTTGATTAACCTGCATTCAATTTTATGTTGATTAACCTGCATTCAATTTTATGTTGATTCACCTCCATTCCATTTTATGTTGATTAACCTGCATTCAATTTTATGTTGATTAACCTGCATTCAATTTTATGTTGATTCACCTGCATTCAATTTTAAGTTGATTAACCTGCATTCAATTTTATGTTGATTAACCTGCATTCAATTTTATGTTAATTAACCTGCATTCAATTTTATGTTGATTAACCTGCATTCAATTTTATGTTGATAACCATGCATTCAATTTTATGTTGATAACCATGCATTCAATTTTATGTTGATTAACATGCATTCAATTTTATGATGATTAACATGCATTACATTTTATGTTGATTAACATGCATTCAATTTTATGTTGATTAACCTGCATTCAATTTTATGTTGATTAACCTGCATTCAATTTTATGTTGATTAACATGCATTCAATTTTATGTTGATTAACCTGCATTTTATTTTATGTTAATTAACCTGCATTCAATTTTATGTTGATTAACCTGCATTCAATTTTATGTTGATTAACCTGCATTCAATTTTATGTTGATTAACCTGCATTCAATTTTATGTTGATTAACCTGCAATCAATTTCATGTTGATTAACCTGCATTCAATTTTATGTTGATTCACCTGCATTCAATTTTAAGTTGATTAACCTGCATTCAATTTTATGTTAATTAACCTGCATTCAATTTTATGTTGATTAACCTGCATTCAATTTTATGTTGATTAACCTGCATTCAATTTTATGTTTATTAACCTGCATTCAATTTTATGTTGATTAACCTGCATTCAATTTTATGTTGATTAACCTGCATTCAATTTTATGTTGATAACCATGCATTCAATTTTATGTTGATAACCATGCATTCAATTTTATGTTGATTAACATGCATTCAATTTTATGTTGATTAACATGCATTCAATTTTATGTTGATTAACATGCATTTAATTTTATGTTGATTAACATGCATTCAATTTTATGTTGATTAACCTGCATTCAATTTTATGTTGATTAACCTGCATTCAATTTTATGTTGATTAACCTGCATTCAATTTTAAGTTGATTAACCTTCATTCAATTTTATGTTGATTAACATGCATTCAATTTTATGTCGATTAACCTGCATTCAATTTTATGTTGATTAACATGCATTCAATGTTATGTTGATTAACCTGCATTCAATTTTATGTTGATTAACCTGCATTCAATTTTGTGTTGATTAACCTGCATTCAATTTTATGTTGATTAACCTGCATTCAATTTTATGTTGATTAACCTGCATTCAATTTTATGTTGATTAACCTGCATTTAATTTTATGTTGATTAACCTGCATTCAATTTTATGTTGATTAACCTGCATTCAATTTTATGTTGATTAACCTGCATTCAATTTTATGTTGATTAACCTGCATTCAATTTTATGATGATTAACCTGCATTCAATTTTAAGTTGATTAACCTGCATTCAATTTTATGTTGATTAACCTGCATTCAATTTTATGTTGATTAACCTGCATTCAATTTTAAGTTGATTAACCTGCATTCAATTTTAAGTTGATTAACCTGCATTCAATTTTATGTTGATTAACCTGCATTCAATTTTAAGTTGATTAACCTGCATTCAATTTTATGTTGATTAACCTGCATTCAATTTTATGTTGATTAACCTGCATTCAATTTTATGTTGATTAACCTGCATTCAATTTTATGTTGATAACCATGCATTCAATTTTATGTTGATAACCATGCATTCAATTTTATGTTGATTAACATGCATTCAATTTTATGTTGATTAACATGCATTCAATTTTATGTTGATTCACCTGCATTCAATTTTATGTTGATTAACCTGCATTCAATTTTATGTTGATGAACCTGCATTCAATTTTATGTTGATTCACCTGCATTCAATTTTAAGTTGATTAACCTGCATTCAATTTTAAGTTGATTAACCTGCATTCAATTTTATGTTAATTAACCTGCATTCAATTTTATGTTGATTAACCTGCATTCAATTTTATGTTGATTAACCTGCATTCAATTGTATGTTGATTCACCTCCATTCCATTTTATGTTGATTAACCTGCATTCAATTTTATGTTGATTAACCTGCATTCAATTTTATGTTGATTCACCTGCATTCAATTTTAAGTTGATTAACCTGCATTCAATTTTATGTTGATTAACCTGCATTCAATTTTATGTTAATTAACCTGCATTCAATTTTATGTTGATTAACCTGCATTCAATTTTATGTTGATTAACCTGCATTCAATTTTATGTTGATTCACCTACATTCAATTTTATGTTGATTAACCTGCATTCAATTTTATGTTGATTAACCTGCATTAAATTTTATGTTGATTAACCTGCATTCAATTTTATGTTGATTAACCTGCATTCAATTTTATGTTGATTAACATGCATTCAATTTTGTGTTGATTAACCTGCATTTTATTTTATGTTAATTAACCTGCATTCAATTTTATGTTGATTAACCTGCATTCAATTTTATGTTGATTAACCTGCATTCAATTTTATGTTGATTAACCTGCATTCAATTTTATGTTGATTAACCTGCAATCAATTTCATGTTGATTAACCTACATTCAATTTTATGTTGATTAACCTGCATTCAATTTTATGTTGATTAACCTGCATTCAATTTTATGTTGATTAACCTGCATTCAATTTTATGTTGATTAACCTGCATTCAATTTTATGTTGATTAACCTGCATTCAATTTTATGTTAATTAACCTGCATTCAATTTTATGTTGATTAATCTGCATTCAATTTTATGTTGATTAACCTGCATTCAATTTTATGTTTATAACCATGCATTCAATTTTATGTTGATAACCATGCATTCAATTTTATGTTGATTAACATGCATTCAATTTTATGTTGATTAACATGCATTCAATTTTATGTTGATTAACATGCATTCAATTTTATGTTGATTAACCTGCATTCAATTTTATGTTGATTAACCTGCATTCAATTTTATGTTGATTAACCTGCATACAATTTTATGTTGATTAACCTGCATTCAATTTTATGTTGATTACCCTGCATTCAATTTTATGTTGATTACCCTGCATTCAATTTTATGTTGATTAACCTGCATTCAATTTTATGTTGATTAACCAGCATTCAATTTTAAGTTGATTAACCTGCATTCAATTTTAAGTTGATTAACCTGCATTCAATTTTATGTTAATTAACCTGCATTCAATTTTATGTTGATTAACCTGCATTCAATTTTATGTTGATTAACCTGCATCTAATTTTATGTTGATTCACCTCCATTTCATTTTATGTTGATTAACCTGCATTCAATTTTATGTTGATTAACCTGCATTCAATTTTATGTTGATTCACCTGCATTCAATTTTAAGTTGATTAACCTGCATTCAATTTTATGTTGATTAACCTGCATTCAATTTTATGTTAATTAACCTGCATTCAATTTTATGTTGATTAACCTGCATTCAATTTTATGTTGATTAACCTGCATTCAATTTTATGTTGATTCACCTACATTCAATTTTATGTTGATTAACCTGCATTCAATTTTATGTTGATTAACCTGCATTCAATTTTATGTTGATTAACCTGCATTCAATTTTATGTTGATTAACCTGCATTCAATTTTATGTTGATTAACATGCATTCAATTTTGTGTTGATTAACCTGCATTTTATTTTATGTTAATTAACCTGCATTCAATTTTATGTTGATTAACCTGCATTCAATTTTATGTTGATTAACCTGCATTCAATTTTATGTTGATTAACCTGCATTCAATTTTATGTTGATTAACCTGCAATCAATTTCATGTTGATTAACCTACATTCAATTTTATGTTGATTAACCTGCATTCAATTTTAAGTTGATTAACCTGCATTCAATTTTATGTTGATTAACATGGATTCAATTTTATGTTGATTAACCTGCATTCAATTTTATGTTGATTAACCTTCATTCAAGTTTATGTTAATTAACCTGCATTCAATTTTATGTTGATTAACCTGCATTCAATTTTATGTTGATTAACCTGCATTCAATTTTATGTTTATAACCATGCATTCAATTTTATGTTGATAACCATGCATTCAATTTTATGTTGATTAACATGCATTCAATTTTATGTTGATTAACATGCATTCAATTTTATGTTGATTAACATGCATTCAATTTTATGTTGATTAACCTGCATTCAATTTTATGTTGATTAACCTGCATTCAATTTTATGTTGATTAACCTGCATACAATTTTATGTTGATTAACCTGCATTCAATTTTATGTTGATTACCCTGCATTCAATTTTATGTTGATTACCCTGCATTCAATTTTATGTTGATTAACCTGCATTCAATTTTATGTTGATTAACCAGCATTCAATTTTATGTTGATTAACATGCATTCAATTTTATGTTGATTAACCTGCATTCAATTTTATGTTGATTAACCTGCATTCAATTTTATGTTGATTAACCTGCATTCAATTTTATGTTGATTAACCTGCATTCAATTTTATGTAGATTAACCTGCATTCAATTTTATGTTGATAACCATGCATTCAATTTTATGTTGATTAACATGCATTCAATTTTATGTTGATTAACATGCATTCAATTTTATGGTGATTAACCTGCATTCAATTTTATGTTGATTAACCTGCATTCAATTTTATGTTGATTAACCTGCATTCAATTTTATGTTGATTAACCTGCATTCAATTTTATGTAGATTAACCTGCATTCAATTTTATGTTGATTAACCTGCATTCAATATTATGTTGATTAACCTGCATTCAATTTTATGTTGATTAACCTGCATTCAATTTTATGTTGATTAACCTGCATTCAATTTTATGTTGATTAACCTGTATTCAATTTTATGTTGATTAACCTGCAAATTTTATGTTGATTAACCTGCATTCAATTTTATGTTGATTAACCTGCATTCAATTTATGTTGATTAACATGCATTCAATTTTATGTTGATTAACCTGCATTCAATTTTATGTTGATTTACCTGCATTCAATTTTATGTTGATTTACCTGCATTCAATTTTATGTTGATTCACCTGCATTCAATTTCTTGTTGATTAACCAGCATTCAATTTTATGTTGATTAACCTGCAATCAATTTTATGTTGAGTAACCTGCATTCAATTTTATGTTGATTAACCTGCATTCAATGTTATGTTGATTAACCTGCATTCAATTTTATGTTGATTAACCTGCATTCATTTTTATGTTGATTAACCTGCATTCAATTTTATGTTGATTAACCTGCATTCAATTTTATGTTGATTAACCTGCATTCAATTTTATGTTGATTAACCTGCATTCAATTTTATGTTGATTAACCTGCATTCAATTTTATGTTGATTACCCTGCATTCAATCTTATGTTGATTACCCTGCATTCAATTTTATGTTGATTAACCTGCATTCAATTTTATGTTGATTAACCTGCATTCAATTTTATGTTGATTAACCTGCATTCAATTTTATGTTGATTAACCAGCATTCAATTTTATGTTGATTAACCCGCATTCAATTTTATGTAGATTAACCTGCATTCAATTGTATGTTGATTAACCTGCATTCAATTTTATGTTGATTAACCTGCATTCAATTTTATGTTGATTAACCTGCATTCAATTGTATGTTGATTAACCTGCATTCAATTTTATGTTGATTAACCTGCATTCAATTTTATGTTGATTAACCTGCATTCAATTTTATGTTGATTAACCTGCATTCAATTTATGTTGATTAACCTGCATTCAATTTTAAGTTGATTAAACTGCATTCAATTTTATGTTAATTAACCTGCATTCAATTTTATGTTAACCTGCATTCAATTTTATGTTGATTAACCTGCATTCAATTTTATGTTGATTAACCTGCATTCAATTTTATGTTGATTCACCTCCATTCAATTTTATGTTGATTAACCTGCATTCAATTTTATGTTGATTTACCTGCATTTCATTTTATGTTGATTAACCTGCATTTCATTTTATGTTAATTAACCTGCATTCAATTTTATGTTGATTAACCTGCATTCAATTTTATGTTGATTAACCTGCATTCAATTTTATGTTGATTAACCTGCAATCAATTTCATGTTGATTAACCTGCATTCAATTTTATGTTGATTAACCTGCATTTAATTTTAAGTTGATTAAACTGCATTCAATTTTATGTTAATTAACCTGCATTCAATTTTATGTTGATTAACCTGCATTCAATTTTGTGTTGATGAACTGGCATTCAATTTTATGTTGATTAACCTGCATTCAATTTTATGTTGATTAACCTGCATTCAATTTTATGTTGATTCACCTGCATTCAATTTTAAGTTGATTAACCTGCATTCAATTTTATGTTGATTAACCTGCATTCAATTTTATGTTAATTAACCTGCATTCAATTTTATGTTGATTAACCTGCATTCAATTTTATGTTGATTAACCTGCATTCAATTTTATGTTGATTCACCTACATTCAATTTTATGTTGATTAACCTGCATTCAATTTTATGATGATTAACCTGCATTAAATTTTATGTTGATTAACCTGCATTCAATTTTATGTTGATTAACATGCATTCAATTTTGTGTTGATTAACCTGCATTTTATTTTATGTTAATTAACCTGCATTCAATTTTATGTTGATTAACCTGCATTCAATTTTATGTTGATTAACCTGCATTCAATTTTATGTTGATTAACCTGCATTCAATTTTATGTTGATTAACCTGCAATCAATTTCATGTTGATTAACCTACATTCAATTTTATGTTGATTAACCTGCATTCAATTTTATGTTGATTAACCTGCATTCAATTTTATGTTTATAACCATGCATTCAATTTTATGTTGATAACCATGCATTCAATTTTATGTTGATTAACATGCATTCAATTTTATGTTGATTAACATGCATTCAATTTTATGTTGATTAACATGCATTCAATTTTATGTTGATTAACCTGCATTCAATTTTATGTTGATTTACCTGCATTCAATTTTATGTTAGTTCACCTGCATTCAATTTCTTGTTGATTAACCAGCATTCAATTTTATGTTGATTAACCTGCAATCAATTTTATGTTGATTAACCTGCATTCAATTTTATGTTGATTAACCTGCATTCAATGTTATGTTGATTAACCTGCATTCAATTTTATGTTGATTAACCTGCATTCATTTTTATGTTGATTAACCTGCATTCAATTTTATGTTGATTAACCTGCATTCAATTTTATGTTGATTAACCTGCATTCAATTTTATGTTGATTAACCTGCATTCAATTTTATGTTGATTAACCTGCATTCAATTTTATGTTGATTACCCTGCATTCAATCTTATGTTGATTACCCTGCATTCAATTTTATGTTGATTAACCTGCATTCAATTTTATGTTGATTAACCTGCATTCAATTTTATGTTGATTAACCTGCATTCAATTTTATGTTGATTAACCAGCATTCAATTTTATGTTGATTAACCCGCATTCAATTTTATGTAGATTAACCTGCATTCAATTGTATGTTGATTAACCTGCATTCAATTTTATGTTGATTAACCTGCATTCAATTTTATGTTGATTAACTTGCATTCAATTTTATGTTGATAACCATGCATTCAATTTTATGTTGATTAACCTGCATTCAATTTTATGTTGATTAACCTGCATTCAATTTTATGTTGATTAACCTGCATTCAATTTTATGTTGATTCACCTGCATTCAATTTTATGTTGATTAACCTGCATTCAATTGTATGTTGATTAACCTGCATTCAATTTTATGTTGATTAACCTGCATTCAATTTTATGTTGATGAACCTGCATTCAATTTTATGTTGATTAACCTGCATTCAATTTATGTTGATTAACCTGCATTCAATTTTAAGTTGATTAACCTGCATTCAATTTTATGTTAATTAACCTGCATTCAATTTTATGTTAACCTGCATTCAATTTTATGTTGATTAACCTGCATTCAATTTTATGTTGATTAACCTGCATTCAATTTTATGTTGATTCACCTCCATTCAATTTTATGTTGATTAACCTGCATTCAATTTTATGTTGATTAACCTGCATTTCATTTTATGTTGATTAACCTGCATTTCATTTTATGTTAATTAACCTGCATTCAATTTTATGTTGATTAACCTGCATTAAATTTTATGTTGATTAACCTGCATTCAATTTTATGTTGATTAACCTGCAATCAATTTCATGTTGATTAACCTGCATTCAATTTTATGTTGATTAACCTGCATTTAATTTTAAGTTGATTAAACTGCATTCAATTTTATGTTAATTAACCTGCATTCAATTTTATGTTGATTAACCTGCATTCAATTTTGTGTTGATGAACTGGCATTCAATTTTATGTTGATTAACCTGCATTCAATTTTATGTTGATTAACCTGCATTCAATTTTATGTTGATAACCATGCATTCAATTTTATGTTGATAACCATGCATTCAATTTTATGTTGATAACCATGCATTCAATTTTATGTTGATTAACATGCATTCAATTTTATGTTGATTAACATGCATTCAATTTAATGTTGATAACCATGCATTCAATTTTATGTTGATTAACATGCATTCAATTTTATGTTGATAAACATGCATTCAATTTTATGTTGATTAACATGCATTCAATTTTATGTTGATTAACCTGCATTCAATTTTATGTTGATTAACCTACATTCAATTTTATGTTGATTAACCTGCATTCAATTTTATGTTGATTAACCTGCATTCAATTTTAAGTTGATTAACCTGCATTCAATTTTATGTTGATTAACCTGCATTCAATTTTATGTTGATTACCCTGCATTCAATTTTATGTTGATTAACCTGCATTCAATTTTATGTTGATTAACCTGCATTCAATTTTATGTTGATTACCCTGCATTCAATTTTATGTTGATTAACCTGCATTCAATTTTATGTTGATTAACATGCATTCAATTTTATGTTGATTAACCTGCATTCAATTTTATGTTGATTAACCTTCATTCAATTTTATGTTGATTAACCTGCATTCAATTTTATGTTGATTAACATGCATTCAATTTTATGTTGATTAACCTGCATTCAATTTTATGTTGATTACCCTGCATTCAATTTTATGTTGATTAACCTGCATTCAATTTTATGTTGATTAACCTGCATTCAATTTTATGTTGATTACCCTGCATTCAATTTTATGTTGATTAACCTGCATTCAATTTTATGTTGATTAACATGCATTCAATTTTATGTTGATTAACCTGCATTCAATTTTATGTTGATTAACCTGCATTCAATTTTATGTTGATTAACCTGCATTCAATTTTATGTTGATTACCCTGCATTCAATTTTATGTTGATTACCCTGCATTCAATTTTATGTTGATTAACCTGCATTCAATTTTAAGTTGATTAACCTGCATTCAATTTTATGTTGATTAACCTGCATTCAATTTTATGTTGATTACCCTGCATTCAATTTTATGTTGATTACCCTGCATTCAATTTTATGTTGATTAACCTGCATTCCATTTTATGTTGATTAACCTGCATTCAATTTTATGTTGATTAACATGCATTCAATTTTATGTTGATTAACCTGCATTCAATTTTATGTTGATTAACCTTCATTCAATTTTTTGTTGATTAACCTGCATTCAATTTTATGTTGATTAACCTGCATTCAATTTTATGTAGATTAACCTGCATTCAATTTTATGTTGATAACCATGCATTCAATTTTATGTTGATTAAAATGCATTCAATTTTATGTTGATTAACATGCATTCAATTTTATGGTGATTAACCTGCATTCAATCTTATGTTGATTAACCTGCATTCAATTTTATGTTGATTAACCTGCATTCAATTTTATGTTGATTAACCTGCATTCAATTTTATGTTGATTCACCTCCATTCAATTTTATGTTGATTAACCTGCATTCAATTTTATGTTGATTAACCTGCATTTCATTTTATGTTGATTAACCTGCATTTCATTTTATGTTAATTAACCTGCATTCAATTTTATGTTGATTAACCTGCATTCAATTTTATGTTGATTAACCTGCATTCAATTTTATGTTGATTAACCTGCAATCAATTTCATGTTGATTAACCTGCATTCAATTTTATGTTGATTAACCTGCATTTAATTTTAAGTTGATTAAACTGCATTCAATTTTATGTTAATTAACCTGCATTCAATTTTATGTTGATTAACCTGCATTCAATTTTGTGTTGATGAACTGGCATTCAATTTTATGTTGATTAACCTGCATTCAATTTTATGTTGATTAACCTGCATTCAATTTTATGTTGATAACCATGCATTCAATTTTATGTTGATAACCATGCATTCAATTTTATGTTGATAACCATGCATTCAATTTTATGTTGATTAACATGCATTCAATTTTATGTTGATTAACATGCATTCAATTTTATGTTGATAACCATGCATTCAATTTTATGTTGATTAACATGCATTCAATTTTATGTTGATAAACATGCATTCAATTTTATGTTGATTAACATGCATTCAATTTTATGTTGATTAACCTGCATTCAATTTTATGTTGATTAACCTACATTCAATTTTATGTTGATTAACCTGCATTCAATTTTATGTTGATTACCCTGCATTCAATTTTATGTTGATTACCCTGCATTCAATTTTATGTTGATTAACCTGCATTCCATTTTATGTTGATTAACCTGCATTCAATTTTATGTTGATTAACCTGCATTCAATTTTATGTTGATTAACCTGCATTCAATTTTATGTTGATTAACCTTCATTCAATTTTTTGTTGATTAACCTGCATTCAATTTTATGTTGATTAACCTGCATTCAATTTTATGTAGATTAACCTGCATTCAATTTTATGTTGATAACCATGCATTCAATTTTATGTTGATTAACATGCATTCAATTTTATGTTGATTAACATGCATTCAATTTTATGGTGATTAACCTGCATTCAATCTTATGTTGATTAACCTGCATTCAATTTTATGTTGATTAACCTGCATTCAATCTTATGTTGATTAACCTGCATTCAATTTTATGTTGATTAACCTGCATTCAATTTTATGTTGATTAACCTGCATTCAATTTTATGTTGATTTACCTGCATTCAATTTTATGTTGATTAACCTGCATTCAATTTTATGTTGATTAACCAGCATTCAATTTTCTGTTGATTAACCCGCATTCAATTTTATGTAGATTAACCTGCATTCAATTGTATGTTGATTAACCTGCATTCTATTTTATGTTGATTAACCTGCATTCAATTTTATGTTGATTAACCAGCATTCAATTTTATGTTGATTAACCCGCATTCAATTTTATGTAGATTAACCTGCATTCAATTTTATGTTGATTAACCTGCATTCAATTTATGTTGATTAACCTGCATTCAATTTTAAGTTGATGTACCTGCATTCAATTGTATGTTGATTAACCTGCATTTAATTTTATGTTGATTAACCTGCATTCAATTTATGTTGATTAACCTGCATTCAATTTTATGTTGATTAACCTGCATTCAATTTATGTTGATTAACCTGCATTCAATTTTAAGTTGATTAACCTGCATTCAATTTTATGTTAATTAACCTGCATTCAATTTTATGTTAACCTGCCTTCAATTTTATGTTGATTAACCTGCATTCAATTTTATGTTGATTAACCTGCATTCAATTTTATGTTGATTCACCTCCATTCAATTTTATGTTGATTAACCTGCATTCAATTTTATGTTGATTAACCTGCATTTCATTTTATGTTGATTAACCTGCATTTCATTTTATGTTAATTAACCTGCATCAATTTTATGTTGATTAACCTGCATTCAATTTTATGTTGATTAACCTGCATTCAATTTTATGTTGATTAACCTGCAATCAATTTCATGTTGATTAACCTGCATTCAATTTTATGTTAATTAACCTGCATTCAATTTTATGTTGATTAACCTGCATTCAATTTTGTTTTGATTAACTGGCATTCAATTTTATGTTGATTAACCTGCATTCAATTTTATGTTGATTAACCTGCATTCAATTTTATGTTGATTAACCTGCATTCAATCTTATGTTGATTACCCTGCATTCAATTTTATGTTGATTAACCTGCATTCAATTTTATGTTGATTAACCTGCACTCAATTTTATGTTGATTAACCTGCATTCAATTTTATGTTGATTAACCAGCATTCAATTTTCTGTTGATTAACCCGCATTCAATTTTATGTAGATTAACCTGAATTCAATTGTATGTTTATTCACCTGCATTCAATGTTAAGTTGATTAACCTGCATTCAATTTTATGTTGATTACCCTGCATTCAATTTTATGTTGATTAACCTGCATTCAATTTTATGTTGATTACCCTGCATTCAATTTTATGTTGATTACCCTGCATTCAATTTTATGTTGATTAACCTGCATTCCATTTTATGTTGATTAACCTGCATTCAATTTTATGTTGATTAACATGCATTCAATTTTATGTTGATTAACCTGCATTCAATTTTATGTTGATTAACCTTCATTCAATTTTTTGTTGATTAACCTGCATTCAATTTTATGTTGATTAACCTGCATTCAATTTTATGTAGATTAACCTGCATTCAATTTTATGTTGATAACCATGCATTCAATTTTATGTTGATTAACATGCATTCAATTTTATGTTGATTAACATGCATTCAATTTTATGGTGATTAACCTGCATTCAATCTTATGTTGATTAACCTGCATTCAATTTTATGTTGATTAACCTGCATTCAATCTTATGTTGATTAACCTGCATTCAATTTTATGTTGATTAACCTGCATTCAATTTTATGTTGATTAACCTGCATTCAATTTTATGTTGATTAACCTGCATTCAATTGTATGTTGATTAACCTGCATTCAATTTTATGTTGATTAACCAGCATTCAATTTTCTGTTGATTAACCCGCATTCAATTTTATGTAGATTAACCTGCATTCAATTGTATGTTGATTAACCTGCATTCTATTTTATGTTGATTAACCTGCATTCAATTTTATGTTGATTAACCAGCATTCAATTTTATGTTGATTAACCCGCATTCAATTTTATGTAGATTAACCTGCATTCAATTTTATGTTGATTAACCTGCATTCAATTTATGTTGATTAACCTGCATTCAATTTTAAGTTGATGTACCTGCATTCAATTGTATGTTGATTAACCTGCATTTAATTTTATGTTGATTAACCTGCATTCAATTTATGTTGATTAACCTGCATTCAATTTTATGTTGATTAACCTGCATTCAATTTATGTTGATTAACCTGCATTCAATTTTAAGTTGATTAACCTGCATTCAATTTTATGTTAATTAACCTGCATTCAATTTTATGTTAACCTGCATTCAATTTTATGTTGATTAACCTGCATTCAATTTTATGTTGATTAACCTGCATTCAATTTTATGTTGATTCACCTCCATTCAATTTTATGTTGATTAACCTGCATTCAATTTTATGTTGATTAACCTGCATTCAATCTTATGTTGATTACCCTGCATTCAATTTTATGTTGATTAACCTGCATTCAATTTTATGTTGATTAACCTGCATTCAATTTTATGTTGATTAACCTGCATTCAATTTTATGTTGATTAACCAGCATTCAATTTTCTGTTGATTAACCCGCATTCAATTTTATGTAGATTAACCTGAATTCAATTGTATGTTTATTCACCTGCATTCAATGTTAAGTTGATTAACCTGCATTCAATTTTATGTTGATTACCCTGCATTCAATTTTATGTTGATTAACCTGCATTAAATTTATGTTGATTAACCTGCATTCAATTTTAAGTTGATTAACCTGCATTCAATTGTATGTTGATTAACCTGCATTAAATTTTATGTTGATTAACCTGCATTCAATTTATGTTGATTAACCTGCATTCAATTTTATGTTGATTAACCTGCATTCAATTTATGTTGATTAACCTGCATTCAATTTTAAGTTGATTAACCTGCATTCAATTTTATGTTAATTAACCTGCATTCAATTTTATGTTAACCTGCATTCAATTTTATGTTGATTAACCTGCATTCAATTTTATGTTGATTAACCTGCATTCAATTTTATGTTGATTCACCTCCATTCAATTTTATGTTGATTAACCTGCATTCAATTTTATGTTGATTAACCTGCATTTCATTTTATGTTGATTAACCTGCATTTCATTTTATGTTGATTAACCTGCATTTCATTTTATGTTAATTAACCTGCATTCAATTTTATGTTGATTAACCTGCATTCAATTTTATGTTGATTAACCTGCATTCAATTTCATGTTGATTAACCTGCAATCAATTTCATGTTGATTAACCTGCATTCAATTTTATGTTGATTAACCTGCATTTAATTTAAAGTTGATTAACCTGCATTCAATTTTATGTTAATTAACCTGCATTCAATTTTATGTTGATTAACCTGCATTCAATTTTGTTTTGATTAACTGGCATTCAATTTTATGTTGATTAACCTGCATTCAATTTTATGTCGATTAACCTGCATTCAATTTTATGTTGATAACCATGCATTCAATTTTATGTTGATAACCATGCATTCACTTTTATGTTGATAACCATGCATTCAATTTTATGTGGATAACCATGCATTCAATTTTATGTTGATTAACATGCATTCAATTTTATGTTGATTAACATGCATTCAATTTTATGTTGATAACCATGCATTCAATTTTATGTTGATTAACATGCATTCAATTTTATGTGGATTAACATGCATTCAATTTTATGTTGATTAACATGCATTCAATTTTATGTTGATTAACCTGCATTCAATTTTATGTTTATTAACCTGCATTCAATTTTATGTTGATTAACCTGCATTCAATTTTATGTTGATTACCCTGCATTCAATTTTATGTTGATTAACCTGCATTCAATTTTATGTTGATTAACCTGCATTCAATTGTATGTTGATTAACCTGCATTCAATTTTATGTTGATTAACCTGTATTCAATTTTATGTTGATTAACCTGCATTCAATTTTATGTTGATTAACCTGCATTCAATTTATGTTGATTAACCTGCATTCAATTTTATGTTGATTAACCTGCATTCAATTTTATGTTGATTAACCTGCATTCAATTTTATGTTGATTAACATGCATTCAATTTTATGTTGATTCACCTGCATTCAATTTCTTGTTGATTAACCAGCATTCAATTTTATGTTGATTAACCTGCATTCAATTTTATGTTGATTAACCAGCATTCAATTTTATGTTGATTAACCTGCATTCAATGTTATGTTGATTAACCTGCATTCAATTTTATGTTGATTAACCTGCATTCAATTTTATGTTGATTAACCTGCATTCAATTTTATGTTGATTAACATGCATTTAATTTTATGTTGATTAACATGCATTCAATTTTATGTTGATTAACCTGCATTCAATTTTATGTTGATTGACCTGCATTCAATTTTATGTAGATTAACCTGCATTCAATTTTATGTTGATAACAATGCATTCAATTTTATGTTGATTAACCTGCATTCAATTTTATGTTGATTAACCTGCATTCAATCTTATGTTGATTAACCTGCATTCAATTTTATGTTGATTAACCAGCATTCAATTTTATGTTGATTAACCCGCATTCAATTTTATGTATATTAACCTGCATTCAATTGTATGTTGATTAACCTGCATTCAATTTTATGTTGATTAACCTGCATTCAATTTTATGTTGATTAACCTGCATTCAATTTATGTTGATTAACCTGCATTCAATTTGAAGTTGATTAACCTGCATTCAATTGTATGTTGATTAACCTGCATTCAATTTTATGTTGATTAACCTGAATTCAATTCATGTTGATTAACCTGCATTCAATTTTATGTTGATTAACCTGCATTCAATTTATGTTGATTAACCTGCATTCAATTTTAAGTTGATTAACCTGCATTCAATTTTATGTTAATTAACCTGCATTCAATTTTATGTTAACCTGCATTCAATTTTATGTTGATTAACCTGCATTCAATTTTATGTTGATTAACCTGCATTCAATTTTATGTTGATTCACCTCCATTCAATTTTATTTTGATTAACCTGCATTCAATTTTATGTTGATTAACCTGCATTTCATTTTATGTTGATTAACCTGCATTTCATTTTATGTTAATTAACCTGCATTCAATTTGATGTTGATT
Organism: Euprymna scolopes; assembly: GCF_053919585.1. Lineage (NCBI taxonomy): Eukaryota > Metazoa > Mollusca > Cephalopoda > Sepiida > Sepiolidae > Euprymna > Euprymna scolopes. Next base: position 118,740,378 of record NC_136527.1, read on the forward strand.
AACCTGCATTCAATTTTATGTTGATTACCCTGCATTCAATTTTATGTTGATTAACCTGCATTTAATTTTAAGTTGATTAACCTGCATTCAATTTTATGTTAATTAACCTGCATTCAATTTTATGTTGATTAACCTGCTTTCAATTTTGTGTTGATTAACTGGCATTCAATTTATGTTGATTAACCTGCATTAAATTTTATGTTGATTAACCTGCATTCAATTTTATGTTGATAACCATGCATTCAATTTTATGTTGATAACCATGCATTCAATTTTATGTTGATAACCATGCATTCAATTTTATGGTGATTAACCTGCATTCAATTTTATGTTGATTAACCTGCATTCAATTTTATGTTGATTAACCTGCATTCAATTTTATGTTGATTAACCTGCATTCAATTTTATGTAGATTAACCTGCATTCAATTTTATGTTGATTAACCTGCATTCAATATTATGTTGATTAACCTGCATTCAATTTTATGTTGATTAACCTGCATTCAATTTTATGTTGATTAACCTGCATTCAATTTTATGTTGATTAACCTGTATTCAATTTTATGTTGATTAACCTGCAAATTTTATGTTGATTAACCTGCATTCAATTTTATGTTGATTAACCTGCATTCAATTTATGTTGATTAACATGCATTCAATTTTATGTTGATTAACCTGCATTCAATTTTATGTTGATTAACCTGCATTCAATTTTATGTTGATTTACCTGCATTCAATTTTATGTTGATTCACCTGTATTCAATTTCTTGTTGATTAACCAGCATTCAATTTTATGTTGATTAACCTGCAATCAATTTTATGTTGATTAACCTGCATTCAATTTTATGTTGATTAACCTGCATTCAATGTTATGTTGATTAACCTGCATTCAATTTTATGTTGATTAACCTGCATTCATTTTTATGTTGATTAACCTGCATTCAATTTTATGTTGATTAACATGCATTCAATTTTATGTTGATTAACCTGCATTCAATTTTATGTTGATTAACCTGCATTCAATTTTATGTTGATTAACCTGCATTCAATTTTATGTTGATTAACCTGCATTCATTTTTATGTTGATTAACCTGCATTCAATTTTATGTTGATTAACCTGCATTCAATTTTATGTTGATTAACCTGCATTCAATTTTATGTTGATTAACCTGCATTCAATTTTATGTTGATTAACCTGCATTCAATTTTATGTTGATTACCCTGCATTCAATCTTATGTTGATTACCCTGCATTCAATTTTATGTTGATTAACCTGCATTCAATTTTATGTTGATTAACCTGCATTCAATTTTATGTTGATTAACCTGCATTCAATTTTATGTTGATTAACCAGCATTCAATTTTATGTTGATTAACCCGCATTCAATTTTATGTAGATTAACCTGCATTCAATTGTATGTTGATTAACCTGCATTCAATTTTATGTTGATTAACCTGCATTCAATTTTATGTTGATTAACCTGCATTCAATTTATGTTGATGAACCTGCATTCAATTTTATGTTGATTAACCTGCATTCAATTTATGTTGATTAACCTGCATTCAATTTTAAGTTGATTAACCTGCATTCAATTTTATGTTAATTAACCTGCATTCAATTTTATGTTAACCTGCATTCAATTTTATGTTGATTAACCTGCATTCAATTTTATGTTGATTAACCTGCATTACATTTTATGTTGATTCACCTCCATTCAATTTTATGTTGATTAACCTGCATTCAATTTTATGTTGATTAACCTGCATTTCATTTTATGTTGATTAACCTGCATTTCATTTTATGTTAATTAACCTGAATTCAATTTTATGTTGATTAACCTGCATTCAATTTTATGTTGATTAACCTGCATTCAATTTTATGTTGATTAACCTGCAATCAATTTCATGTTGATTAACCTGCATTCAATTTTATGTTGATTAACTTGCATTTAATTTTAAGTTGATTAAACTGCATTCAATTTTATGTTAATTAACCTGCATTCAATTTTATGTTGATTAACCTGCATTTAATTTTGTGTTATAAACTGGCATTCAATTTTATGTTGATTAACCTGCATTCAATTTTATGTTGATTAACCTGCATTCAATTTTATGTTGATAACCATGCATTCAATTTTATGTTGATAACCATGCATTCAATTTTATGTTGATAACCATGCATTCAATTTTATGTTGATTAACATGCATTCAATTTTATGTTGATTAACATGCATTCAATTTTATGTTGATAACCATGCATTCAATTTTATGTTGATTAACATGCATTCAATTTTATGTTGATAAACATGCATTCAATTTTATGTTGATTAACATGCATTCAATTTTATGTTGATTAACCTGCATTCAATTTTATGTTGATTAACCTACATTCAATTTTATGTTGATTAACCTGCATTCAATTTTATGTTGATTACCCTGCATTCAATTTTATGTTGATTACCCTGCATTCAATTTTATGTTGATTAACCTGCATTCCATTTTATGTTGATTAACCTGCATTCAATTTTATGTTGATTAACATGCATTCAATTTTATGTAGATTAACCTGCATTCAATTTTATGTTGATTAACCTGCATTCAATATTATGTTGATTAACCTGCATTCAATTTTATGTTGATTAACCTGCATTCAATTTTATGTTGATTAACCTGCATTCAATTTTATGTTGATTAACCTGTATTCAATTTTATGTTGATTAACCTGCAAATTTTATGTTGATTAACCTGCATTCAATTTTATGTTGATTAACCTGCATTCAATTTATGTTGATTAACATGCATTCAATTTTATGTTGATTAACCTGCATTCAATTTTATGTTGATTAACCTGCATTCAATTTTATGTTGATTTACCTGCATTCAATTTTATGTTGATTCACCTGTATTCAATTTCTTGTTGATTAACCAGCATTCAATTTTATGTTGATTAACCTGCAATCAATTTTATGTTGATTAACCTGCATTCAATTTTATGTTGATTAACCTGCATTCAATGTTATGTTGATTAACCTGCATTCAATTTTATGTTGATTAACCTGCATTCATTTTTATGTTGATTAACCTGCATTCAATTTCATGTTGATTAACATGCATTCAATTTTATGTTGATTAACCTGCATTCAATTTTATGTTGATTAACCTGCATTCAATTTTATGTTGATTAACCTGCATTCAATTTTATGTTGATTAACCTGCATTCATTTTTATGTTGATTAACCTGCATTCAATTTTATGTTGATTAACCTGCATTCAATTTTATGTTGATTAACCTGCATTCAATTTTATGTTGATTAACCTGCATTCAATTTTATGTTGATTAACCTGCATTCAATTTTATGTTGATTACCCTGCATTCAATCTTATGTTGATTACCCTGCATTCAATTTTATGTTGATTAACCTGCATTCAATTTTATGTTGATTAACCTGCATTCAATTTTATGTTGATTAACCTGCATTCAATTTTATGTTGATTAACCAGCATTCAATTTTATGTTGATTAACCCGCATTCAATTTTATGTAGATTAACCTGCATTCAATTGTATGTTGATTAACCTGCATTCAATTTTATGTTGATTAACCTGCATTCAATTTTATGTTGATTAACCTGCATTCAATTTATGTTGATGAACCTGCATTCAATTTTATGTTGATTAACCTGCATTCAATTTATGTTGATTAACCTGCATTCAATTTTAAGTTGATTAACCTGCATTCAATTTTATGTTAATTAACCTGCATTCAATTTTATGTTAACCTGCATTCAATTTTATGTTGATTAACCTGCATTCAATTTTATGTTGATTAACCTGCATTCAATTTTATGTTGATTCACCTCCATTCAATTTTATGTTGATTAACCTGCATTCAATTTTATGTTGATTAACCTGCATTTCATTTTATGTTGATTAACCTGCATTTCATTTTATGTTAATTAACCTGCATTCAATTTTATGTTGATTAACCTGCATTCAATTTTATGTTGATTAACCTGCATTCAATTTTATGTTGATTAACCTGCAATCAATTTCATGTTGATTAACCTGCATTCAATTTTATGTTGATTAACCTGCATTTAATTTTAAGTTGATTAAACTGCATTCAATTTTATGTTAATTAACCTGCATTCAATTTTATGTTGATTAACCTGCATTTAATTTTGTGTTATAAACTGGCATTCAATTTTATGTTGATTAACCTGCATTCAATTTTATGTTGATTAACCTGCATTCAATTTTATGTTGATAACCATGCATTCAATTTTATGTTGATAACCATGCATTCAATTTTATGTTGATAACCATGCATTCAATTTTATGTTGATTAACATGCATTCAATTTTATGTTGATTAACATGCATTCAATTTTATGTTGATAACCATGCATTCAATTTTATGTTGATTAACATGCATTCAATTTTATGTTGATAAACATGCATTCAATTTTATGTTGATTAACATGCATTCAATTTTATGTTGATTAACCTGCATTCAATTTTATGTTGATTAACCTACATTCAATTTTATGTTGATTAACCTGCATTCAATTTTATGTTGATTACCCTGCATTCAATTTTATGTTGATTACCCTGCATTCAATTTTATGTTGATTAACCTGCATTCCATTTTATGTTGATTAACCTGCATTCAATTTTATGTTGATTAACATGCATTCAATTTTATGTTGATTAACCTGCATTCAATTTTATGTTGATTAACCTTCATTCAATTTTTTGTTGATTAACCTGCATTCAATTTTATGTTGATTAACCTGCATTCAATTTTATGTAGATTAACCTGCATTCAATTTTATGTTGATAACCATGCATTCAATTTTATGTTGATTAACATGCATTCAATTTTATGTTGATTAACATGCATTCAATTTTATGGTGATTAACCTGCATTCAATCTTATGTTGATTAACCTGCATTCAATTTTATGTTGATTAACCTGCATTCAATTTTATGTTGATTAACCTGCATTCAATTTATGTTGATTAACCTGCATTCAATTTTATGTTGATTAACCTGCATTCAATTTTATGTTGATTAACCTGCATTCAATTTTATGTTGATTACCCTGCATTCAATTTTATGTTGATTAACCTGCATTTAATTTTAAGTTGATTAACCTGCATTCAATTTTATGTTAATTAACCTGCATTCAATTTTATGTTGATTAACCTGCTTTCAATTTTGTGTTGATTAACTGGCATTCAATTTATGTTGATTAACCTGCATTAAATTTTATGTTGATTAACCTGCATTCAATTTTATGTTGATAACCATGCATTCAATTTTATGTTGATAACCATGCATTCAATTTTATGTTGATAACCATGCATTCAATTTTATGGTGATTAACCTGCATTCAATTTTATGTTGATTAACCTGCATTCAATTTTATGTTGATTAACCTGCATTCAATTTTATGTTGATTAACCTGCATTCAATTTTATGTAGATTAACCTGCATTCAATTTTATGTTGATTAACCTGCATTCAATATTTTTAGTTTGATTAACCTGCATTCAATTTTATGTTGATTAACCTGCATTCAATTTTATGTTGATTAACCTGCATTCAATTTTATGTTGATTAACCTGTATTCAATTTTATGTTGATTAACCTGCAAATTTTATGTTGATTAACCTGCATTCAATTTTATGTTGATTAACCTGCATTCAATTTATGTTGATTAACATGCATTCAATTTTATGTTGATTAACCTGCATTCAATTTTATGTTGATTAACCTGCATTCAATTTTATGTTGATTTACCTGCATTCAATTTTATGTTGATTCACCTGTATTCAATTTCTTGTTGATTAACCAGCATTCAATTTTATGTTGATTAACCTGCAATCAATTTTATGTTGATTAACCTGCATTCAATTTTATGTTGATTAACCTGCATTCAATGTTATGTTGATTAACCTGCATTCAATTTTATGTTGATTAACCTGCATTCATTTTTATGTTGATTAACCTGCATTCAATTTTATGTTGATTAACATGCATTCAATTTTATGTTGATTAACCTGCATTCAATTTTATGTTGATTAACCTGCATTCAATTTTATGTTGATTAACCTGCATTCAATTTTATGTTGATTAACCTGCATTCATTTTTATGTTGATTAACCTGCATTCAATTTTATGTTGATTAACCTGCATTCAATTTTATGTTGATTAACCTGCATTCAATTTTATGTTGATTAACCTGCATTCAATTTTATGTTGATTAACCTGCATTCAATTTTATGTTGATTACCCTGCATTCAATCTTATGTTGATTACCCTGCATTCAATTTTATGTTGATTAACCTGCATTCAATTTTATGTTGATTAACCTGCATTCAATTTTATGTTGATTAACCTGCATTCAATTTTATGTTGATTAACCAGCATTCAATTTTATGTTGATTAACCCGCATTCAATTTTATGTAGATTAACCTGCATTCAATTGTATGTTGATTAACCTGCATTCAATTTTATGTTGATTAACCTGCATTCAATTTTATGTTGATTAACCTGCATTCAATTTATGTTGATGAACCTGCATTCAATTTTATGTTGATTAACCTGCATTCAATTTATGTTGATTAACCTGCATTCAATTTTAAGTTGATTAACCTGCATTCAATTTTATGTTAATTAACCTGCATTCAATTTTATGTTAACCTGCATTCAATTTTATGTTGATTAACCTGCATTCAATTTTATGTTGATTAACCTGCATTACATTTTATGTTGATTCACCTCCATTCAATTTTATGTTGATTAACCTGCATTCAATTTTATGTTGATTAACCTGCATTTCATTTTATGTTGATTAACCTGCATTTCATTTTATGTTAATTAACCTGCATTCAATTTTATGTTGATTAACCTGCATTCAATTTTATGTTGATTAACCTGCATTCAATTTTATGTTGATTAACCTGCAATCAATTTCATGTTGATTAACCTGCATTCAATTTTATGTTGATTAACCTGCATTTAATTTTAAGTTGATTAAACTGCATTCAATTTTATGTTAATTAACCTGCATTCAATTTTATGTTGATTAACCTGCATTTAATTTTGTGTTATAAACTGGCATTCAATTTTATGTTGATTAACCTGCATTCAATTTTATGTTGATTAACCTGCATTCAATTTTATGTTGATAACCATGCATTCAATTTTATGTTGATAACCATGCATTCAATTTTATGTTGATAACCATGCATTCAATTTTATGTTGATTAACATGCATTCAATTTTATGTTGATTAACATGCATTCAATTTTATGTTGATAACCATGCATTCAATTTTATGTTGATTAACATGCATTCAATTTTATGTTGATAAACATGCATTCAATTTTATGTTGATTAACATGCATTCAATTTTATGTTGATTAACCTGCATTCAATTTTATGTTGATTAACCTACATTCAATTTTATGTTGATTAACCTGCATTCAATTTTATGTTGATTACCCTGCATTCAATTTTATGTTGATTACCCTGCATTCAATTTTATGTTGATTAACCTGCATTCCATTTTATGTTGATTAACCTGCATTCAATTTTATGTTGATTAACATGCATTCAATTTTATGTTGATTAACCTGCATTCAATTTTATGTTGATTAACCTTCATTCAATTTTTTGTTGATTAACCTGCATTCAATTTTATGTTGATTAACCTGCATTCAATTTTATGTAGATTAACCTGCATTCAATTTTATGTTGATAACCATGCATTCAATTTTATGTTGATTAACATGCATTCAATTTTATGTTGATTAACATGCATTCAATTTTATGGTGATTAACCTGCATTCAATCTTATGTTGATTAACCTGCATTCAATTTTATGTTGATTAACCTGCATTCAATTTTATGTTGATTAACCTGCATTCAATTTATGTTGATTAACCTGCATTCAATTTTATGTTGATTAACCTGCATTCAATTTTATGTTGATTAACCTGCATTCAATTTTATGTTGATTAACCTGCATTCAATTTTATGTTGATTAACCTGTATTCAATTTTATGTTGATTAACCTGCATTCAATTTTATGTTGATTAACCTGCATTCAATTTTATGTTGATTAACCTGCATTCAATTTATGTTGATTAACATGCATTCAATTTTATGTTGATTAACCTGCATTCAATTTTATGTTGATTAACCTGCATTCAATTTTATGTTGATTTACCTGCATTCAATTTTATGTTGATTCACCTGCATTCAATTTCTTGTTGATTAACCAGCATTCAATTTTATGTTGATTAACCTGCATTCAATTTTATGTTGATTAACCTGCATTCAATGTTATGTTGATTAACCTGCATTCAATTCTATGTTGATTAACCTGCATTCAATTTTATGTTGATTAACCAGCATTCAATTTTCTGTTGATTAACCCGCATTCAATTTTATGTAGATTAACCTGCATTCAATTGTATGTTGATTAACCTGCATTCTATTTTATGTTGATTAACCTGCATTCAATTTTATGTTGATTAACCTGCATTCAATCTTATGTTGATTACCATGCATTCAATTTTAAGTTGATTAACCTGCATTCAATTGTATGTTGATTAACCTGCATTTAATTTTATGTTGATTAACCTGCATTCAATTTATGTTGATTAACCTGCATTCAATTTTATGTTGATTAACCTGCATTCAATTTTATGTTGATTAACCTGCATTCAATTTATGTTGATTAACCTGCATTAAATTTTAAGTTGATTAACCTGCATTCAATTTTATGTTAATTAACCTGCATTCAATTTTATGTTAACCTGCATTCAATTTTATGTTGATTAACCTGCATTCAATTTTATGTTGATTAACCTGCATTCAATTTTATGTTGATTCACCTCCATTCAATTTTATGTTGATTAACCTGCATTCAATTTTATGTTGATTAACCTGCATTTCATTTTATGTTGATTAACCTGCATTTCATTTTATGTTAATTAACCTGCATTCAATTTTATGTTGATTAACCTGCATTCAATTTTATGTTGATTAACCTGCATTCAATTTTATGTTGATTAACCTGCAATCAATTTCATGTTGATTAACCTGCATTCAATTTTATGTTGATTAACCTGCATTTAATTTTAAGTTGATTAACCTGCATTCAATTTTATGTTAATTAACCTGCATTCAATTTTATGTTGATTAACCTGCATTCAATTTTGTTTTGATTAACTGGCATTCAATTTTATGTTGATTAACCTGCATTCAATTTTATGTTGATTAACCTGCATTTGATTTTATGTTGATTAACCTGCATTCTATTTTATGTTGATTAACCTGCATTCAATTTTATGTTGATTAACCTGCATTCAATTTTATGTTGATTAACCTGCATTCAATTTTTTGTTGATTAACCTGCATTCAATTTATGTTGATTAACCTGCATTCAATTTTAAGTTGATTAACCTGCATTCAATTTTATGTTAACCTGCATTCAATTTTATGTTGATTAACCTGCATTCAATTTTATGTTGATTAACCTGCATTCAATTTTATGTTGATTAACCTGCATTCAATTTTATGTTGATTAACCTGCATTCAATTGTATGTTGATTAACCTGCATTTAATTTTATGTTGATTAACCTGCATTCAATTTATGTTGATTAACCTGCATTCAATTTTAAGTTGATTAACCTGCATTCAATTTTATGTTGATTAACCTGCATTCAATTTTATGTTGATTAACCTGCATTCAATTGTATGTTGATTAACCTGCATTCAATTTTATTTTGATTAACCTACATTCAATTTATGTTGATTAACCTGCATTCAATTTTATGTTGATTAACCTGCATTCAATTTATGTTGATTAACCTGCATTCAATTTTAAGTTGATTAACCTGCATTCAATTTTATGTTAATTAACCTGCATTCAATTTTATGTTAACCTGCATTCAATTTTATGTTGATTAACCTGCATTCAATTTTATGTTGATTAACCTGCATTCAATTTTATGTTGATTAACCTGCATTCAATTTTATGTTGATTAACCTCCATTCAATTTTATGTTGATTAACCTGCATTCAATTTTATGTTGATTAACCTGCATTTCATTTTATGTTGATTAACCTGCATTTCATTTTATGTTGATTAACCTGCATTTCATTTTATGTTAATTAACCTGCATTCAATTTTATGTTGATTAACCTGCATTCAATTTTATGTTGATTAACCTGCATTCAATTTCATGTTGATTAACCTGCAATCAATTTCATGTTGATTAACCTGCATTCAATTTTATGTTGATTAACCTGCATTTAATTTTAAGTTGATTAACCTGCATTCAATTTTATGTTAATTAACCTGCATTCAATTTTATGTTGATTAACCTGCATTCAATTTTGTTTTGATTAACTGGCATTCAATTTTATGTTGATTAACCTGCATTCAATTTTATGTTGATTAACCTGCATTCAATTTTATGTTGATAACCATGCATTCAATTTTATGTTGATAACCATGCATTCAATTTTATGTTGATAACCATGCATTCAATTTTATGTGGATAACCATGCATTCAATTTTATGTTGATTAACATGCATTCAATTTTATGTTGATTAACATGCATTCAATTTTATGTTGATAACCATGCATTCAATTTTATGTTGATTAACATGCATTCAATTTTATGTGGATTAACATGCATTCAATTTTATGTTGATTAACATGCATTCAATTTTATGTTGATTAACCTGCATTCAATTTTATGTTTATTAACCTGCATTCAATTTTATGTTGATTAACCTGCATTCAATTTTATGTTGATTACCCTGCATTCAATTTTATGTTGATTAACCTGCATTCAATTTTATGTTGATTAACCTGCATTCAATTTTATGTTGATTAACCTGTATTCAATTTTAAGTTGATTAACCTGCATTCAATTTTATGTTGATTAACATGCATTCAATTTTATGTTGATTAACATGCATTCAATTTTATGTTGATATACCTGCATTCAATTTTATGTTGATTAACCTGCATTCAATTTTATGTTGATTAACCTGTATTCAATTTTATGTTGATTAACCTGCATTCAATTTTATGTTGATTAACCTGCATTCAATTTATGTTGATTAACCTGCATTCAATTTTATGTTGATTAACCTGCATTCAATTTTATGTTGATTAACCTGCATTCAATTTTATGTTGATTAACATGCATTCAATTTTATGTTGATTCACCTGCATTCAATTTCTTGTTGATTAACCAGCATTCAATTTTATGTTGATTAACCTGCATTCAATTTTATGTTGATTAACCAGCATTCAATTTTATGTTGATTAACCTGCATTCAATGTTATGTTGATTAACCTGCATTCAATTTTATGTTGATTAACCTGCATTCAATTTTATGTTGATTAACCTGCATTCAATTTTATGTTGATTAACATGCATTCAATTTTATGTTGATTAACATGCATTCAATTTTATGTTGATTAACCTGCATTCAATTTTATGTTGATTGACCTGCATTCAATTTTATGTAGATTAACCTGCATTCAATTTTATGTTGATAACAATGCATTCAATTTTATGTTGATTAACCTGCATTCAATTTTATGTTGATTAACCTGCATTCAATTTTATGTTGATTAACCTGCATTCAATTTTATGTTGATTAACCAGCATTCAATTTTATGTTGATTAACCCGCATTCAATTTTATGTATATTAACCTGCATTCAATTGTATGTTGATTAACCTGCATTCAATTTTATGTTGATTAACCTGCATTCAATTTTATGTTGATTAACCTGCATTCAATTTATGTTGATTAACCTGCATTCAATTTGAAGTTGATTAACCTGCATTCAATTGTATGTTGATTAACCTGCATTCAATTTTATGTTGATTAACCTGAATTCAATTCATGTTGATTAACCTGCATTCAATTTTATGTTGATTAACCTGCATTCAATTTATGTTGATTAACCTGCATTCAATTTTAAGTTGATTAACCTGCATTCAATTTTATGTTAATTAACCTGCATTCAATTTTATGTTAACCTGCATTCAATTTTATGTTGATTAACCTGCATTCAATTTTATGTTGATTAACCTGCATTCAATTTTATGTTGATTCACCTCCATTCAATTTTATTTTGATTAACCTGCATTCAATTTTATGTTGATTAACCTGCATTTCATTTTATGTTGATTAACCTGCATTTCATTTTATGTTAATTAACCTGCATTCAATTTGATGTTGATTAACCTGCATTCAATTTTATGTTGATTACCCTGCATTCAATTTTATGTTGATTAACCTGCATTTAATTTTAAGTTGATTAACCTGCATTCAATTTTATGTTAATTAACCTGCATTCAATTTTATGTTGATTAACCTGCATTCAATTTTGTGTTGATTAACTGGCATTCAATTTATGTTGATTAACCTGCATTCAATTTTATGTTGATTAACCTGCATTCAATTTTATGTTGATAACCATGCATTCAATTTTATGTTGATAACCATGCATTCAATTTTATGTTGATAACCATGCATTCAATTTTATGTTGATTAACATGCATTCAATTTTATGTTGATTAACATGCATTCAATTTTATGTTGATAACCATGCATTCAATTTTATGTTGATAACATGCATTCAATTTTATGTTGATTAACATGCATTCAATTTTATGTTGATTAACCTGCATTCAATTTTATGTTGATTAACCTGCATTCAATTTTATGTTGATTAACCTGCATTCAATTTTATGTTGATTACCCTGCATTCAATTTTATGTTGATTAACCTGCATTCAATTTTATGTTGATTAACCTGCATTCAATTTTATGTTGATTAACCTGCATTCAATTGTATGTTGATTAACCTGCATTCAATTTTATGTTGATTAACCTGTATTCAATTTTATGTTGATTAACCTGCATTCAATTTTATGTTGATTAACCTGCATTCAATTTATGTTGATTAACCTGCATTCAATTTTATGTTGATTAACCTGCATTCAATTTTATGTTGATTAACCTGCATTCAATTTTATGTTGATTAACATGCATTCAATTTTATGTTGATTCACCTGCATTCAATTTCTTGTTGATTAACATGCATTCAATTTTATTTTGATTAACCTGCATTCAATTTTATGTTGATTAACCTGCATTCAATTTTATGTTGATTGACCTGCATTCAATTTTATGTAGATTAACCTGCATTCACTTTTATGTTGATAACAATGCATTCAATTTTATGTTGATTAACCTGCATTCAATTTTATGTTGATTAACCTGCATTCAATTTTATGTTGATTAACCTGCATTCAATTTTATGTTGATTAACCAGCATTCAATTTTATGTTGATTAACCCGCATTCAATTTTATGTATATTAACCTGCATTCAATTGTATGTTGATTAACCTGCATTCAATTTTATGTTGATTAACCTGCATTCAATTTTATGTTGATTAACCTGCATTCAATTTATGTTGATTAACCTGCATTCAATTTGAAGTTGATTAACCTGCATTCAATTGTATGTTGATTAACCTGCATTCAATTTTATGTTGATTAACCTGAATTCAATTCATGTTGATTAACCTGCATTCAATTTTATGTTGATTAACCTGCATTCAATTTATGTTGATTAACCTGCATTCAATTTTAAGTTGATTAACCTGCATTCAATTTTATGTTAATTAACCTGCATTCAATTTTATGTTAACCTGCATTCAATTTTATGTTGATTAACCTGCATTCAATTTTATGTTGATTAACCTGCATTCAATTTTATGTTGATTCACCTCCATTCAATTTTATTTTGATACACCTGCATTCAATTTTATGTTGATAACCATGCATTCAATTTTATGTTGATTAACATGCATTCAATTTTATGTTGATTAACATGCATTCAATTTTATGTTGATAACCATGCATTCAATTTTATGTTGATTAACATGCATTCAATTTTATGTTGATTAACATGCATTCAATTTTATGTTGATTAACCTGCATTCAATTTTATGTTGATTAACCTGCATTCAATTTTATGTTGATTAACCTGCATTCAATTTTATGTTGATTAACCTGCATTCAATTTTATGTTGATTACCCTGCATTCAATTTTATGTTGATTACCCTGCATTCAATTTTATGTTGATTAACCTGCATTCCATTTCATGTTGATTAACCTGCATTCAATTTTATGTTGATTAACATGCATTCAATTTTATGTTGATTAACCTGCATTCAATTTTATGTTGATTAACCTGCATTCAATTTTATGTTGATTAACCTGCATTCAATTTTATGTTGATTAACCTGCATTCAATTTTATGTAGATTAACCTGCATTCAATTGTATGTTGATAACCATGCATTCAATTTTATGTTGATTAACATGCATTCAATTTTATGTTGATTAACATGCATTCAATTTTATGTTGATTAACCTGCATTCAATCTTATGTTGATTAACCTGCATTCAATTTTATGTTGATTAACCTGCATTCAATTTTATGTTGATTAACCTGCATTCAATTTTATGTTGATTAACCTGCATTCAATTTTATGTTGATTAACCTGCATTCCATTTTATGTTGATTAACCTGCATTCAATTTTATGTTGATTAACCTGCATTCAATTTTATGTTGATTAACCTGTATTCAATTTTATGTTGATTAACCTGCATTCAATTTTATGTTGATTAACCTGCATTCAATTTTATGTTGATTAACCTGCATTCAATTTATGTTGATTAACATGCATTCAATTTTATGTTGATTAACCTGCATTCAATTTTATGTTGATTAACCTGCATTCAATTTTATGTTGATTTACCTGCATTCAATTTTATGTTGATTCACCTCCATTCAATTTCTTGTTGATTAACCAGCATTCAATTTCTTGTTGATTAACCAGCATTCAATTTTATGTTGATTAACCTGCATTCAATTTTATGTTGATTAACCTGCATTCAATTTTATGTTGATTAACCTGCATTCAATTTTATGTTGATTAACCTGCATTCAATTTTATGTTGATTAACCTGCATTCAATTTTAAGTTGATTAACCTGCATTCAATTGTATGTTGATTAACCTGCATTCAATTTTATGTAGATTAACCTGCATTCAATTTTATGTTGATAACCATGCATTCAATTTTATGTTGATTAACATGCATTCAATTTTATGTTGATTAACATGCATTCAATTTTATGGTGATTAACCTGCATTCAATCTTATGTTGATTAACCTGCATTCAATTTTATGTTGATTAACCTGCATTCAATTTTATGTTGATTAACCTGCATTCAATTTTATGTTGATTAACCTGCATTCAATTTTATGTTGATTAACCTGCATTCAATTTTATGTTGATTAACCTGCATTCAATTTTATGTTGATTAACCTGCATTCAATGTTATGTTGATTAACATGCATTCAATTTTATGTTGATTAACCTGCATTTAATTTTATGTTGATTAACCTGCATTCAATTTTATGTTGATTAACATGCATTCAATTTTATGTTGATTAACCTGCATTCAATTTTATGTTTATTAACCTGCATCTTATTTTATGTTGATTAACCTGCATTCAATTTTATGTTGATTAACCTGCATTCAATCTTATGTTGATTACCCTGCATTCAATTTTATGTTGATTAACCTGCATTCAATTTTATGTTGATTAACCTGCATTCAATTTTATTTTGATTAACCTGCATTCAATTTTATGTTGATTAACCAGCATTCAATTTTATGTTGATTCACCCGCATTCAATTTTATGTAGATTAACCTGCATTCAATTGTATGTTGATTAACCTGCATTCAATTTTATGTTGATTAACCTGCATTCAATTTTATGTTGATTAACCTGCATTCAATCTGTGTTAGTTAACCTGCATTCAATTTTAAGTTGATTAACCTGCATTCAATTGTATGTTGATTAACCTGCATTCAATTTTATGTTGATTAACCTGCATTCAATTTATGTTGATTAACCTGCATTCAATTTTATGTTGATTAACCTGCATTCAATTTTATGTTGATTAACATGCATTCAATTTTATGTAGATTAACCTGCATTCAATTTTATGTTGATAACCATGCATTCAATTTTATGTTGATTAACATGCATTCAAATTTATGTTGATTAACATGCATTCAATTTTATGGTGATTAACCTGCATTCAATCTTATGTTGATTAACCTGCATTCAATTTTATGTTGATTAACCTGCATTCAATTTTATGTTGATTAACCTGCATTCAATTTTATGTTGATTAACCTGCATTCAATTTTATGTTGATTAACCTGCATTCAATTTTATGTTGATTAACCTGCATTCAATTTTATGTTGATTAACCTGCATTCAATTTTATGTTGATTAACCTGCATTCAATTTAATGTTGATTAACCTGCATTCAATGTTATGTTGATTAACCTGAATTCAATTTTATGTTGATTAACCTGCATTCAATTTTATGTTGATTAACCTGCATTCAATTTTATGTTGATTAACATGCATTCAATTTTATGTTGATTAACCTGCATTCAATTTTATGTTGATTAACCTGCATTCAATTTTATGTTGATTAACCTGCATTCAATTTTATGTTGATTAACCTGCATTCAATCTTATGTTGATTACCATGCATTTAATTTTATGTTGATTAACCTGCATTCAATCTTATGTTGATTAACCTGCATTCAATTTTATGTTGATTAACCTGCATTCAATTTTATGTTGATTAACCAGCATTCAATTTTATGTTGATTAACCCGCATTCAATTTTATGTTGTTTAACCTGCATTCAATTTTATGTTGATTAACCTCCATTCAATTTTATTTTGATTAACCTGCATTCAATTTTATGTTGATTAACCTGCATTCAATTTTATGTTGATTAACCTGCATTCAATTTTATGTTGATTAACCTGCATTCAATTGTATGTTGATTATCCTGCATTCAATTTTATGTTGATTAACCTGCATTCAATTTTATGTTGTTTAACCTGCATTCAATTTATGTTGATTAACCTGCATTCAATTTTAAGTTGATTAACCTGCATTCAATTGTATGTTGATTAACCTGCATTCAATTTTATGTTGATTAACCTGCATTCAATTTATGTTGATTAACCTGCATTCAATTTTATGTTGATTAACCTGCATTCAATTTATGTTGATTAACCTGCATTCAATTTTAAGTTGATTAACCTGCATTCAATTTTATGTAAATTAACCGGCATTCAATTTTATGTTAACCTGCATTCAATTTTATGTTGATTAACCTGCATTCAATTTTATGTTGATTAACCTGCATTCAATTTTGTGTTGATTCACCTCCATTCAATTTTATTTTGATTAACCTGCATTCAATTTTATGTTGATTAACCTGCATTTCATTTTATGTTGATTAACCTGCATTTCATTTTATGTTAATTAACCTGCATTCAATTTTATGTTGATTAACCTGCATTCAATTTTATGTTGATTAACCTGCAATCAATTTCATGTTGATTAACCTGCATTCAATTTTATGTTGATTAACATGCATTCAATTTTGTGTTGATTAACTGGCATTCAATTTTATGTTGATTAACCTGCATTCAATTTTATGTTGATTAACCTGCATTCAATTTTATGTTGATATCCATGCATTCAATTTTATGTTGATAACCATGCATTCCATTTTATGTTGATTAACCTGCATTCAATTTTATGTTGATTAACATGCATTCAATTTTATGTTGATTAACATGCATTCAATTTTATGTTGATAACCATGCATTCAATTTTATGTTGATTAACATGCATTCAATTTTATGTTGATTAACATGCATTCAATTTTATGTTGATTAACATGCATTCAATTTTATGTTGATTAACCTGCATTCAATTTTATGTTGATTAACCTGCATTCAATTTTATGTTGATTAACCTGCATTCAATTTTATGTTGATTACCCTGCATTCAATTTTATGTTGATTACCCTGCATTCAATTTTATGTTGATTAACCTGCATTCCATTTTATGTTGATTAACCTGCATTCAATTTTATGTTGATTAACCTGCATTCAATTTTATGTTGATTAACCTGCATTCAATTTTATGTTGATTAACCTGCATTCAATTTTATGTAGATTAACCTGCATTCAATTTTATGTTGATAATGATGCATTCAATTTTATGTTGATTTACATGCATTCAATTTTATGTTGATTAACATGCATTCAAATTTATGTTGATTAACCTGCATTCAATCTTATGTTGATTAACCTGCATTCAATTTTATGTTGATTAACCTGCATTCAATTTTATGTTGATTAACCTGCATTCAATTTTATGTTGATTAACCTGCATTCAATTTTATGTTGATTAACCTGCATTCCATTTTATGTTGATTAACCTGCATTCAATTTTATGTTGATTAACCTGCATTCAATTTTATGTTGATTAACCTGCATTCAATTTTATGTTGATTAACCTGTATTCAATTTTATGTTGATTAACCTGCATTCAATTTTATGTTGATTAACCTGCATTCAATTTTATGTTGGTTAACCTGCATTCAATGTTATGTTGATTAACCTGCATTTAATTTTATGTTGATTAACCTGCATTCAATTTTATGTTGATTAACCTGCATTCAATTTTATGTTGATTAACATGCATTCAATTTTATGTTGATTAACCTGCATTCAATTTTATGTTGATTAACCTGCATTCAATTTTATGTTGATTAACCTGCATTCAATTTTATGTTGATTAACCTGCATTCAATCTTATGTTGATTACCCTGCATTCAATTTTATGTTGATTAACCTGCATTCAATCTTATGTTGATTAACCTGCATTCAATTTTATGTTGATTAACCTGCATTCAATTTTATGTTGATTAACCAGACTTCAATTTTATGTTGATTAACCCGCATTCAATTTTATGTAGATTAACCTGCATTCAATTGCATGTTGATTAACCTGCATTCAATTTTATGTTGATTAACCTGCATTCAATTTTATGTTGATTAACCTGCATTCAATTTATGTTGATTAACCTGCATTCAATTTTAAGTTGATTAACCTGCATTCAATTGTATGTTGATTAACCTGCATTCAATTTTATGTTGATTAACCTGCATTCAATTTATGTTGATTAACCTGCATTCAATTTTATGTTGATTAACCTGCATTCAATTTTATGTTGATTAACCTGCATTCAATTTTATGTTGATTAACCTGCATTAAATTTTATGTTGATTAACCTGCATTCAATTTTATGTTGATTAACCTGCATTCAATTTTATGTTGATTCACCTCCATTCAATTTTATTTTGATTAACCTGCATTCAATTTTATGTTGATTAACCTGCATTTCATTTTATGTTGATTAACCTGCATTTCATTTCATGTTAATTAACCTGCATTCAATTTTATGTTGATTAACCTGCATTCAATTTTATGTTGATTAACCTGCATTCAATTTTATGTTGATTAACCTGCAATCAATTTCATGTTGATTAACCTGCATTCAATTTTATGTTGATTAACCTGCATTTAATTTTAAGTTGATTAACCTGCATTCAATTTTATGTTAATTAACCTGCATTCAATTTTATGTTGATTAACCTGCATTCAATTTTGTGTTGATTAACTGGCATTTTATTTTATGTTGATTAACCTGCATTCAATTTTATGTTGATTAACCTGCATTCAATTTTATGTTGATAACCATGCATTCAATTTTATGTTGATAACCATGCATTCAATTTTATGTTGATAACCATGCATTCAATTTTATGTTGATTAACATGCATTCAATTTTATGTTGATTAACCTGCATTCAATTTTATGTTGATAACCATGCATTCAATTTTATGTTGATTAACATGCATTCAATTTTATGTTGATTTACATGCATTCAATATTATGTTGATTAACATGCATTCAATTTTATGTTGATTAACATGCATTCAATTTTATGTTGATTAACCTGCATTCAATTTTATGTTGATTAACCTGCATTCAATTTTATGTTGATTAACCTGCATTCAATTTTATGTTGATTACCCTGCATTCAATTTTATGTTGATTACCCTGCATTCAATTTTATGTTGATTAACCTGCATTCCATTTTATGTTGATTAACCTGCATTCAATTTTATGTTGATTAACATGCATTCAATTTTATGTTGATTAACCTGCATTCAATTTTATGTTGATTAACCTGCATTCAATTTTATGTTGATTAACCTGCATTCAATTTTATGTTGATTAACCTGCATTCAATTTTATGTAGATTAACCTGCATTCAATTTTATGTTGATAACCATGTATTCAATTTTATGTTGATTTACATGCATTCAATTTTATGTTGATTAACATGCATTAAAATTTATGTTGATTAACCTGCATTAAATCTTATGTTGATTAACCTGCATTCAATTTTATGTTGATTAACCTGCATTCAATTTTATGTTGATTAACCTCCATTCAATTTTATTTTGATTAACCTGCATTCAATTTTATTTTGATTAACCTGCATTTCATTTTATGTTGATTAACCTGCATTTCATTTCATGTTAATTAACCTGCATTCAATTTTATGTTGATTAACCTGCATTCAATTTTATGTTGATTAACCTGCATTCAATTTTATGTTGATTAACCTGCAATCAATTTCATGTTGATTAACCTGCATTCAATTTTATGTTGATTAACCTGCATTTAATTTTAAGTTGATTAACCTGCATTCAATTTTATGTTAATTAACCTGCATTCAATTTTATGTTGATTAACCTGCATTCAATTTTGTGTTGATTAACTGGCATTTAATTTTATGTTGATTAACCTGCATTCAATTTTATGTTGATTAACCTGCATTCAATTTTATGTTGATAACCATGCATTCAATTTTATGTTGATAACCATGCATTCAATTTTATGTTGATAACCATGCATTCAATTTTATGTTGATTAACATGCATTCAATTTTATGTTGATTAACATGCATTCAATTTTATGTTGATAACCATGCATTCAATTTTATGTTGATTAACATGCATTCAATTTTATGTTGATTTACATGCATTCAATATTATGTTGATTAACATGCATTCAATTTTATGTTGATTAACATGCATTCAATTTTATGTTGATTAACCTGCATTCAATTTTATGTTGATAAACCTGCATTCAATTTTATGTTGATTAACCTGCATTCAATTTTATGTTGATTACCCTGCATTCAATTTTATGTTGATTACCCTGCATTCAATTTTATGTTGATTAACCTGCATTCCATTTTATGTTGATTAACCTGCATTCAATTTTATGTTGATTAACATGCATTCAATTTTATGTTGATTAACCTGCATTCAATTTTATGTTGATTAACCTGCATTCAATTTTATGTTGATTAACCTGCATTCAATTTTATGTTGATTAACCTGCATTCAATTTTATGTAGATTAACCTGCATTCAATTTTATGTTGATAACCATGCATTCAATTTTATGTTGATTTACATGCATTCAATTTTATGTTGATTAACATGCATTCAAATTTATGTTGATTAACCTGCATTCAATCTTATGTTGATTAACCTGCATTCAATTTTATGTTGATTAACCTGCATTCAATTTTATGTTGATTAACCTGCATTCAATTTTATGTTGATTAACCTGCATTCAATTTTATGTTGATTAACCTGCATTCCATTTTATGTTGATTAACCTGCATTCAATTTTATGTTGATTAACCTGCATTCAATTTTATGTTGATTAACCTGCATTCAATTTTATGTTGATTAACCTGTATTCAATTTTATGTTGATTAACCTGCATTCAATTTTATGTTGATTAACCTGCATTCAATTTTATGTTGGTTAACCTGCATTCAATGTTATGTTGATTAACCTGCATTTAATTTTATGTTGATTAACCTGCATTCAATTATATGTTGATTAACCTGCATTCAATTTTATGTTGATTAACATGCATTCAATTTTATGTTGATTAACCTGCATTCAATTTTATGTTGATTAACCTGCATTCAATTTTATGTTGATTAACCTGCATTCAATTTTATGTTGATTAACCTGCATTCAATTTATGTTGATTAACCTGCATTCAATTTTATGTTGATTAACCTGCATTCAATTTTATGTTGATTAACCTGCATTCAATTTTATGTTGATTAACCTGCATTCAATTTTATGTTGATTCACCTCCATTCAATTTTATTTTGATTAACCTGCATTCAATTTTATGTTGATTAACCTGCATTTCATTTTATGTTGATTAACCTGCATTTCATTTCATGTTAATTAACCTGCATTCAATTTTATGTTGATTAACCTGCATTCAATTTTATGTTGATTAACCTGCATTCAATTTTATGTTGATTAACCTGCAATCAATTTCATGTTGATTAACCTGCATTCAATTTTATGTTGATTAACCTGGATTCAATTTTAAGTTGAATAACCTGCATTCAATTTTATGTTAATTAACCTGCATTCAATTTTATGTTGATTAACCTGCATTCAATTTTGTGTTGATTAACTGGCATTTTATTTTATGTTGATTAACCTGCATTCAATTTTATGTTGATTAACCTGCATTCAATTTTATGTTGATAACTATGCATTCAATTTTATGTTGATAACCATGCATTCAATTTTATGTTGATAACCATGCATTCAATTTTATGTTGATTAACATGCATTCAATTTTATGTTGATTAACATGCATTCAATTTTATGTTGATAACCATGCATTCAATTTTATGTTGATTAACATGCATTCAATTTTATGTTGATTTACATGCATTCAATTTTATGTTGATTAACATGCATTCAATTTTATGTTGATTAACCTGCATTCAATTTTATGTTGATTAACCTGCATTCAATTTTATGTTGATTAACCTGCATTCAATTTTATGTTGATTACCCTGCATTCAATTTTATGTTGATTACCCTGCATTCAATTTTATGTTGATTAACCTGCATTCCATTTTATGTTGATTAACCTGCATTCAATTTTATGTTGATTAACATGCATTCAATTTTATGTTGATTAACCTGCATTCAATTTTATGTTGATTAACCTGCATTCAATTTTATGTTGATTAACCTGCATTCAATTTTATGTTGATTAACCTGCATTCAATTTTATGTAGATTAACCTGCATTCAATTTTATGTTGATAACCATGCATTCAATTTTATGTTGATTAACATGCATTCAATTTTATGTTGATTAACATGCATTCAATTTTATGTTGATTAACCTGCATTCAATCTTATGTTGATTAACCTGCATTCAATTTTATGTTGATTAACCTGCATTCAATTTTATGTTGATTAACCTGCATTCAATTTTATGTTGATTAACCTGCATTCAATTTTATGTTGATTAACCTGCATTCCATTTTATGTTGATTAACCTGCATTCAATTTTATGTTGATTAACCTGCATTCAATTTTATGTTGATTAACCTGCATTCAATTTTATGTTGATTAACCTGTATTCAATTTTATGTTGATTAACCTGCATTCAATTTTATGTTAGATAACCTGCATTCAGTTTTATGTGTACTAACCTGCATTCAATTTATGTTGATTAACATGCATTCAATTTTATGTTGATTAACATGCATTCAATTTTATGTTGATTAACCTGCATTCAATTTTATGTTGATTTACCTGCATTCAATTTTATGTTGATTCACCTGCATTCAATTTCTTGTTGATTAACCAGCATTCAATTTTATGTTGATTAACCTGCATTCAAGTTTAT
This sequence comes from Euprymna scolopes, assembly GCF_053919585.1. NCBI lineage: Eukaryota > Metazoa > Mollusca > Cephalopoda > Sepiida > Sepiolidae > Euprymna > Euprymna scolopes. Next base: position 118,764,232 of record NC_136527.1, read on the forward strand.
GTTGATTAACCTGTATACAATTTTATGTTGATTAACCTGCATTCAATGTTGTGTTGATTAACCTGCATTGAATTTTATGTTGATTAACCTGCATTTCATTTTATGTTGATTAACCTGCATTCAATTTTATGTTGATTAACCTGCATTCAATTTTATGTTGATTAACCTGCATTCAATTTTATGTTGATTAACCTGCATTCAATTTTATGTTGATTAACCTGCATTCAATTTTATGTTGATTAACCTGCATTCAATTTTATGTTGATTAACCTGCATTCAATTTATGTTGATTAACCTGCATTCAATTTTAAGTTGATTAACCTGCATTCAATTGTATGTTGATTAACCTGCATTCAATTTTATGTTGATTAACCTGCATTCAATTTTATGTTGATTAACCTGCATTCAATTTATGTTGATTAACCTGCATTCAATTTTATGTTGATTAACCTGCATTCAATTTATGTTGATTAACCTGCATTCAATTTTAAGTTGATTAACCTGCATTCAATTTTATGTTAATTAACACGCATTCAATTTTATGTTGATTCACCTCCATTATATTTAATGTTGTTTAACCTGCATTCAATTTTATGTTGAATTACATTTTATGTTGATTAACCTGCATTCAATTTTATGTTGATTAACCTGCATTTAATTTTATGTGCATTAACCTGCATTTAATTTTATGTTAATTAACCTGCATTCAATTTTATGTTGATAAACCTGCATTCAATTTTATGTTGATTAACCTGCATTCAATTTTATGTTGATTAACCTGCAATCAATTTTATGTTGATTAACCTGCATTCAATTTTATGTTGATTAACCTGCATTTAATTTTAAGTTGATTAACCTGCATTCAATTTTATGTTAATTAACCTGCATTCAATTTTATGTTGATTAACCTGCATTCAAATTTGTGTTGATTAACCTGCATTCAATCTAATGTTGATTAACCTGCATTCAATTTTATGTTGATTAACCTGCATTCAATTTTATGTTGATAACCATGCATTCAATTTTATGTTGATAACCATGCATTCAATTTTATGTTGATTAACATGCATTCAATTTTATGTTGATTAACATGCATTCAATTTTATGTTGATTAACCTGCATTCAATTTTATGTTGATTAACCTGCATTCAATTTTATGTTGATTAACCTGCATTCAATTTTATGTAGATTAACCTGCATTCAATTTTATGTTGATAACCATGCATTCAATTTTATGTTGATTAACATGCATTCAATTTTATGTTGATTAACCTGCATTCAATTTTATGTTGATTAACCTGCATTCAATTTTATGTTGATTTACCTGCATTCAATTTTATGTTGATTCACCTGCATTCAATTTCTTGTTGATTAACCAGCATTCAATTTTATGTTGATTAACCTGCATTCAATTTTATGTTGATTAACCTGCATTCAATTTTATGTTGATTAACCTGCATTCAATGTTATGTTGATTAACCTGCATTCAATTTTATGTTGATTAACCTGCATTCAATTTTATGTTGATAAACCTGCATTCAATTTTATGTTGATTAACCTGCATTCAATTTTATGTTGATTAACCTGCATTCAATTGTATGTTGATTAACCTGCATTCAATTTTATGTTGATTAACCTGCATTCAATTTTATGTTGATTAACCTGCATTCAATTTTATGTTGATTAACCTGCATTCAATCTTATGTTTATTACCCTGCATTCAATTTTATGTTGATTAACCTGCATTCAATTTTATGTTGATTAACCTGCATTCAATTTTATGTTGATTAACCTGCATTCAATTTTATGTTGATTAACCAGCATTCAATTTTATGTTGATTAACTTGCATTCAATTTTATGTAGATTAACCTGCATTCAATTGTATGTTGATTAACCTGCATTCAATTTTATGTTGATTAACCTGCATTCAATTTTATGTTGATTAACCTGCATTCAATTTATGTTGATTAACCTGCATTCAATTTTATGTTGATTAACCTGCATTTAATTTTAAGTTGATTAACCTGCATTCAATTTTATGTTAATTAACCTGCATTCAATTTTATGTTGATTAACCTGCATTCAAATTTGTGTTGATTAACCTGCATTCAATCTAATGTTGATTAACCTGCATTCAATTTTATGTTGATTAACCTGCATTCAATTTTATGTTGATAACCATGCATTCAATTTTATGTTGATAACCATGCATTCAATTTTATGTTGATTAACATGCATTCAATTTTATGTTGATTAACATGCATTCAATTTTATGTTGATTAACCTGCATTCAATTTTATGTTGATTAACCTGCATTCAATTTTATGTTGATTAACCTGCATTCAATTTTATGTAGATTAACCTGCATTCAATTTTATGTTGATAACCATGCATTCAATTTTATGTTGATTAACATGCATTCAATTTTATGTTGATTAACCTGCATTCAATTTTATGTTGATTAACCTGCATTCAATTTTATGTTGATTCACCTGCATTCAATTTCTTGTTGATTAACCAGCATTCAATTTTATGTTGATTAACCTGCATTCAATTTTATGTTGATTAACCTGCATTCAATTTTATGTTGATTAACCTGCATTCAATGTTATGTTGATTAACCTGCATTCAATTTTATGTTGATTAACCTGCATTCAATTTTATGTTGATAAACCTGCATTCAATTTTATGTTGATTAACCTGCATTCAATTTTATGTTGATTAACATGCATTCAATTTTATGTTGATTAACCTGCATTCAATTTTATGTTGATTAACCTGCATTCAATTTTATGTTGATTAACCTGCATTCAATTTTATGTTGATTAACCTGCATTCAATCTTATGTTTATTACCCTGCATTCAATTTTATGTTGATTAACCTGCATTCAATTTTATGTTGATTAACCTGCATTCAATTTTATGTTGATTAACCTGCATTCAATTTTATGTTGATTAACCAGCATTCAATTTTATGTTGATTAACTTGCATTCAATTTTATGTAGATTAACCTGCATTCAATTGTATGTTGATTAACCTGCATTCAATTTTATGTTGATTAACCTGCATTCAATTTTATGTTGATTAACCTGCATTCAATTTTATGTTGATTAACCTGCATTCAATTTTATGTTGATTAACCTGCATTCAATTTTATGTTGATTAACCTGCATTCAATTTTATGTTGATTAACCTGCATTCAATTTATGTTGATTAACCTGCATTCAATTTTAAGTTGATTAACCTGCATTCAATTGTATGTTGATTAACCTGCATTCAATTTTATGTTGATTAACCTGCATTCAATTTATGTTGATTAACCTGCATTCAATTTTATGTTGATTAACCTGCATTCAATTTATGTTGATTCACCTGCATTCAATTTTATGTTGATTAACCTGCATTCAATTTATGTTGATTCACCTGCATTCAATTTTATGTTGATTAACCTGCATTCAATTTATGTTGATAAACCTGCATTCAATTTTATGTTGATTAACCTGCATTCAATTTTATGTTGATTAACCTGCATTCAATTTTATGTTGATTAACCTGCATTCAATTTTATGTTGATTAACCTGCATTCAATTTTATGTTGATTAACCTGCATTCAATTTTATGTTGATTAACCTGCATTCAATCTTATGTTTATTACCCTGCATTCAATTTTATGTTGATTAACCTGCATTCAATTTTATGTTGATTAACCTGCATTCAATTTTATGTTGATTAACCTGCATTCAATTTTATGTTGATTAACCAGCATTCAATTTTATGTTGATTAACTTGCATTCAATTTTATGTAGATTAACCTGCATTCAATTGTATGTTGATTAACCTGCATTCAATTTTATGTTGATTAACCTGCATTCAATTTTATGTTGATTAACCTGCATTCAATTTTATGTTGATTAACCTGCATTCAATTTTATGTTGATTAACCTGCATTCAATTTTATGTTGATTAACCTGCATTCAATTTTATGTTGATTAACCTGCATTCAATTTATGTTGATTAACCTGCATTCAATTTTAAGTTGATTAACCTGCATTCAATTGTATGTTGATTAACCTGCATTCAATTTTATGTTGATTAACCTGCATTCAATTTATGTTGATTAACCTGCATTCAATTTTATGTTGATTAACCTGCATTCAATTTATGTTGATTCACCTGCATTCAATTTTAAGTTGATTAACCTGCATTCAATTTTATGTTAATTAACCTGCATTCAATTTTATGTTGATTCACCTCCATTCAATATTTGTTGTTTAACCTGCATTCAATTTTATGTTGATTCACCTCCATTCAATTTTATGTTGATTAACCTGCATTCAATTTTATGTTGATTAACCTGCATTTAATTTTATGTTGATTAACCTGCATTTCATTTTATGTTAATTAACCTGCATTCAATTTTATGTTGATTAACCTGCATTCAATTTTATGTTGATTAACCTGCATTCAATTTTATGTTGATTAACCTGCAATCAATTTCATGTTGATTAACCTGCATTCAATTTTATGTTGATTAACCTGCATTTAATTTTAAGTTGATTAACCTGCATTCAATTTTATGTTAATTAACCTGCATTCAATGTTATGTTGATTAACCTGCATTTAATTTTGTGTTGATATACCTGCATTCAATTTTATGTTGATTAACCTGCATTCAATTTTATGTTGATTAACCTGCATTCAATTTTATGTTGATAACCATGCATTAAATTTTATGTTGATAACCATGCATTCAATTTTATGTTGATTAACATGCATTCAATTTTATGTTGATTAACATGCATTCAATTTTATGTTGATTAACCTGCATTCAATTTTATGTTGATTAACCTGCATTCAATTTTATGTTGATTAACCTGCATTCAATTTTATGTAGATTAACCTGCATTCAATTTTATGTTGATACCCATGCATTCAATTTTATGTTGATTAACATGCATTCAATTTTATGTTGATTAACATGCATTCAATTTTATGTTGCTTAACCTGCATTCAATCTTATGTTGATTAACCTGCATTCAATTTTATGTTGATTAACCTGCATTCAATTTTATGTTGATTAACCTGCATTCAATTTTATGTTGATTAACCTGCATTCAATTTTATGTTGATTAACCTGCATTCAATTTATGTTGATTAACCTGCATTCAATTTTAAGTAGATTAACCTGCATTCAATTTTATGTTAATTAACCTGCATTCAATTTTATGTTGATTAACCTGCATTCAATTTTGTGTTTATTAACCTGCATTCAATCTAATGTTGATTAACCTGCATTCAATTTTATGTTGATTAACCTGCATTCAATTTTATGTTGATAACCATGCATTCAATTTTATGTTGATAACCATGCATTCAATTTTATGTTGATTAACATGCATTCAATTTTATGTTGATTAACATGTATTCAATTTTATGTTGATTAACCTGCATTCAATTTTATGTTGATTAACCTGCATTCAATTTTATGTTGATTAACCTGCATTCAATTTTATGTAGATTAACCTGCATTCAATTTTATGTTGATAACCATGCATTCAATTTTATGTTGATTTACATGCATTCAATTTTATGTTGATTAACCTGCATTCAATTTTATGGTGATTAACCTGCATTCAATTTTATGTTGATTTACCTGCATTCAATTTTATGTTGATTCACCTGCATTCAATTTCTTGTTGATTAACATGCATTCAATTTTATGTTGATTAACCTGCATTCAATTTTATGTTGATTAACCTGCATTCAATTTTATGTTGATTAACCTGCATTCAATTGTATGTTGATTAACCTGCATTCAATTTTATGTTGATTAACCTGCATTCAATTTTATGTTGTTTAACCTGCATTCAATTTATGTTGATTAACCTGCATTCAATTTTAAGTTGATTAACCTGCATTCAATTGTATGTTGATTAACCTGCATTCAATTTTATGTTGATTAACCTGCATTCAATTTATGTTGATTAACCTGCATTCAATTTTATGTTGATTAACCTGCATTCAATTTATGTTGATTAACCTGCATTCAATTTTAAGTTGATTAACCTGCATTCAATTTTATGTTAATTAACCGGCATTCAATTTTATGTTAACCTGCATTCAATTTTATGTTGATTAACCTGCATTCAATTTTATGTTGATTAACCTGCATTCAATTTTGTGTTGATTCACCTCCATTCAATTTTATTTTGATTAACCTGCATTCAATTTTATGTTGATTAACCTGCATTTCATTTTATGTTGATTAACCTGCATTTCATTTTATGTTAATTAACCTGCATTCAATTTTATGTTGATTAACCTGCATTCAATTTTATGTTGATATCCATGCATTCAATTTTATGTTGATAACCATGCATTCAATTTTATGTTGATAACCATGCATTCAATTTTATGTTGATTAACATGCATTCAATTTTATGTTGATTAACATGCATTCAATTTTATGTTGATAACCATGCATTCAATTTTATGTTGATTAACATGCATTCAATTTTATGTTGATTAACATGCATTCAATTTTATGTTGATTAACATGCATTCAATTTTATGTTGATTAACCTGCATTCAATTTTATGTTGATTAACCTGCATTCAATTTTATGTTGATTAACCTGCATTCAATTTTATGTTGATTACCCTGCATTCAATTTTATGTTGATTACCCTGCATTCAATTTTTATGTTGATTAACCTGCATTCCATTTTATGTTGATTAACCTGCATTCAATTTTATGTTGATTAACATGCATTCAATTTTATGTTGATTAACCTGCATTCAATTTTATGTTGATTAACCTGCATTCAATTTTATGTTGATTAACCTGCATTCAATTTTATGTTGATTAACCTGCATTCAATTTTATGTAGATTAACCTGCATTCAATTTTATGTTGATAACGATGCATTCAATTTTATGTTGATTAACATGCATTCAATTTTATGTTGATTTACATGCATTCAAATTTATGTTGATTAACCTGCATTCAATCTTATGTTGATTAACCTGCATTCAATTTTATGTTGATTAACCTGCATTCAATTTTATGTTGATTAACCTGCATTCAATTTTATGTTGATTAACCTGCATTCAATTTTATGTTGATTAACCTGCATTCAATTTTGTGTTTATTAACCTGCATTCAATCTAATGTTGATTAACCTGCATTCAATTTTATGTTGATTAACCTGCATTCAATTTTATGTTGATAACCATGCATTCAATTTTATGTTGATAACCATGCATTCAATTTTATGTTGATTAACCTGCATTCAATTTTATGTTGATTAACCTGCATTCAATGTTATGTTGATTAACCTGCATTTAATTTTATATTGATTAACCTGCATTCAATTTTATGTTGATTAACCTGCATTCAATTTTATGTTGATTAACATGCATTCAATTTTATGTTGATTAACCTGCATTCAATTTTATGTTGATTAACCTGCATTCAATTTTATGTTGATTAACATGCATTCAATTTTATGGTGATTAACCTGCATTCAATTTTATGTTGATTTACCTGCATTCAATTTTATGTTGATTCACCTGCATTCAATTTCTTGTTGATTAACATGCATTCAATTTTATGTTGATTAACCTGCATTCAATTTTATGTTGATTAACCTGCATTCAATTTTATGTTGATTAACCTGCATTCAATTGTATGTTGATTAACCTGCATTCAATTTTATGTTGATTAACCTGCATTCAATTTTATGTTGTTTAACCTGCATTCAATTTATGTTGATTAACCTGCATTCAATTTTAAGTTGATTAACCTGCATTCAATTGTATGTTGATTAACCTGCATTCAATTTTATGTTGATTAACCTGCATTCAATTTATGTTGATTAACCTGCATTCAATTTTATGTTGATTAACCTGCATTCAATTTATGTTGATTAACCTGCATTCAATTTTAAGTTGATTAACCTGCATTCAATTTTATGTTAATTAACCGGCATTCAATTTTATGTTAACCTGCATTCAATTTTATGTTGATTAACCTGCATTCAATTTTATGTTGATTAACCTGCATTCAATTTTGTGTTGATTCACCTCCATTCAATTTTATTTTGATTAACCTGCATTCAATTTTATGTTGATTAACCTGCATTTCATTTTATGTTGATTAACCTGCATTTCATTTTATGTTAATTAACCTGCATTCAATTTTATGTTGATTAACCTGCATTCAATTTTATGTTGATATCCATGCATTCAATTTTATGTTGATAACCATGCATTCAATTTTATGTTGATAACCATGCATTCAATTTTATGTTGATTAACATGCATTCAATTTTATGTTGATTAACATGCATTCAATTTTATGTTGATAACCATGCATTCAATTTTATGTTGATTAACATGCATTCAATTTTATGTTGATTAACATGCATTCAATTTTATGTTGATTAACATGCATTCAATTTTATGTTGATTAACCTGCATTCAATTTTATGTTGATTAACCTGCATTCAATTTTATGTTGATTAACCTGCATTCAATTTTATGTTGATTACCCTGCATTCAATTTTATGTTGATTACCCTGCATTCAATTTTTATGTTGATTAACCTGCATTCCATTTTATGTTGATTAACCTGCATTCAATTTTATGTTGATTAACATGCATTCAATTTTATGTTGATTAACCTGCATTCAATTTTATGTTGATTAACCTGCATTCAATTTTATGTTGATTAACCTGCATTCAATTTTATGTTGATTAACCTGCATTCAATTTTATGTTGATTAACCTGCATTCAATGTTATGTTGATTAACCTGCATTTAATTTTATATTGATTAACCTGCATTCAATTTTATGTTGATTAACCTGCATTCAATTTTATGTTGATTAACATGCATTCAATTTTATGTTGATTAACCTGCATTCAATTTTATGTTGATTAACCTGCATTCAATTTTATGTTGATTAACCTGCATTCAATTTTATGTTGATTAACCTGCATTCAATTTATGTTGATTAACCTGCATTCAATTTTAAGTTGATTAACCTGCATTCAATTGTATGTTGATTAACCTGCATTCAATTTTATGTTGATTAACCTGCATTCAATTTATGTTGATTAACCTGCATTCAATTTTATGTTGATTAACCTGCATTCAATTTTATGTTGATTAACCTGCATTCAATTTTATGTTGATTAACCTGCATTCAATTTTATGTTGATTCACCTCCATTCAATTTTATTTTGATTAACCTGCATTCAATTTTATGTTGATTAACCTGCATTTCATTTTATGTTGATTAACCTGCATTTCATTTTATGTTAATTAACCTGCATTCAATTTTATGTTGATTAACCTGCATTCAATTTTATGTTGATTAACCTGCATTCAATTTTATGTTGATTAACCTGCAATCAATTTCATGTTGATTAACCTGCATTCAATTTTATGTTGATTAACCTGCATTTAATTTTAAGTTGATTAACCTGCATTCAATTTTATGTTAATTAACCTGCATTCAATTTTATGTTGATTAACCTGCATTCAATTTTGTGTTGATTAACTGGCATTTTATTTTATGTTGATTAACCTGCATTCAATTTTATGTTGATTAACCTGCATTCAATTTTATGTTGATAACCATGCATTCAATTTTATGTTGATAACAGTGCATTCAATTTTATGTTGATAACCATGCATTCAATTTTATGTTGATTAACATGCATTCAATTTTATGTTGATAACCATGCATTCAATTTTATGTTGATAACCATGCATTCAATTTTATGTTGATTAACATGCATTCAATTTTATGTTGATTTACATGCATTCAATTTTATGTTGATTAACATGCATTCAATTTTATGTTGATTAACCTGCATTCAATTTTATGTTGATTAACCTGCATTCAATTTTATGTTGATTAACCTGCATTCAATTTTATGTTGATTACCCTGCATTCAATTTTATGTTGATTACCCTGCATTCAATTTTATGTTGATTAACCTGCATTCCATTTTATGTTGATTAACCTGCATTCAATTTTATGTTGATTAACATGCATTCAATTTTATGTTGATTAACCTGCATTCAATTTTATGTTGATTAACCTGCATTCAATTTTATGTTGATTAACCTGCATTCAATTTTATGTTGATTAACCTGCATTCAATTTTATGTAGATTAACCTGCATTCAATTTTATGTTGATAACCATGCATTCAATTTTATGTTGATTAACATGCATTCAATTTTATGTTGATTAACATGCATTCAATTTTATGTTGATTAACCTGCATTCAATCTTATGTTGATTAACCTGCATTCAATTTTATGTTGATTAAGCTGCATTCAATTTTATGTTGATTAACCTGCATTCAATTTTATGTTGATTAACCTGCATTCAATTTTATGTTGATTAACCTGCATTCCATTTTATGTTGATTAACCTGCATTCAATTTTATGTTGATTAACCTGCATTCAATTTTATGTTGATTAACCTGCATTCAATTTTATGTTGATTAATCTGTATTCAATTTTATGTTGATTAACCTGCATTCAATTTTATGTTAGATAACCTGCATTCAGTTTTATGTGTATTAACCTGCATTCAATTTATGTTGATTAACATGCATTCAATTTTATGTTGATTAACATGCATTCAATTTTATGTTGATTAACCTGCATTCAATTTTATGTTGATTTACCTGCATTCAATTTTATGTTGATTCACCTGCATTCAATTTCTTGTTGATTAACCAGCATTCAATTTTATGTTGATTAACCTGCATTCAAGTTTATGTTGATTAACCTGTATTCAATTTTATGTTGATTAACCTGCATTCAATGTTATCTTGATTAACCTGCATTGAATTTTATGTTGATTAACCTGCATTCAATTTTATGTTGATTAACCTGCATTCAATTTTATGTTGATTAACCTGCATTCAATTTTATGTTGATTAACCTGCATTCAATTTTATGTTGATTAACCTGCATTCAATTTTATGTTGATTAACCTGCATTCAATTTTATGTTGATTAACCTGCATTCAATTTTATGTTGATTAACCTGCATTCAATTTATGTTGATTAACCTGCATTCAATTTTAAGTTGATTAACCTGCATTCAATTTTATGTTGATTAACCTGCATTCAATTTTATGTTGATTAACCTGCATTCAATTTATGTTGATTAACCTGCATTCAATTTTATGTTGATTAACCTGCATTCAATTTATGTTGATTAACCTGCATTCAATTTTAAGTTGATTAACCTGCATTCAATTTTATGTTAATTAACCGGCATTCAATTTTATGTTGATTCACCTCCATTATATTTAATGTTGTTTAACCTGCATTCAATTTTATGTTGAATTACATTTTATGTTGATTAACCTGCATTCAATTTTATGTTGATTAACCTGCATTTAATTTTATGTGCATTAACCTGCATTTAATTTTATGTTAATTAACCTGCATTCAATTTTATGTTGATAAACCTGCATTCAATTTTATGTTGATTAACCTGCATTCAATTTTATGTTGATTAACCTGCAATCAATTTTATGTTGATGAACCTGCATTCAATTTTATGTTGATTAACCTGCATTTAATTTTAAGTTGATTAACCTGCATTCAATTTTATGTTAATTAACCTGTATTCAATTTTATGTTGATTAACCTGCATTCAAATTTGTGTTGATTAACCTGCATTCAATCTAATGTTGATTAACCTGCATTCAATTTTATGTTGATTTACCTGCATTCAATTTTATGTTGATAACCATGCATTCAATTTTATGTTGATAACCATGCATTCAATTTTATGTTGATTAACATGCATTCAATTTTATGTTGATTAACATGCATTCAATTTTATGTTGATTAACCTGCATTCAATTTTATGTTGATTAACCTGCATTCAATTTTATGTTGATTAACCTGCATTCAATTTTATGTAGATTAACCTGCATTCAATTTTATGTTGATAACCATGCATTCAATTTTATGTTGATTAACATGCATTCAATTTTATGTTGATTAACCTGCATTCAATTTTATGTTGATTAACCTGCATTCAATTTTATGTTGATTTACCTGCATTCAATTTTATGTTGATTCACCTGCATTCAATTTCTTGTTGATTAACCAGCATTCAATTTTATGTTGATTAACCTGCATCAATTTTATGTTGATTAACCTGCATTCAATTTTATGTTGATTAACCTGCATTCAATGTTATGTTGATTAACCTGCATTCAATTTTATGTTGATTAACCTGCATTCAATTTTATGTTGATTAACCTGCATTCAATTTTATGTTGATTAACCTGCATTCAATTTTATGTTGATTAACCTGCATTCAATTTTATGTTGATTAACCTGCATTCAATTTTATGTTGATTAACCTGCATTCAATTTTATGTTGATTAACCTGCATTCAATTTTATGTTGATTAACCTGCATTCAATCTTATGTTTATTACCCTGCATTCAATTTTATGTTGATTAACCTGCATTCAATTTTATGTTGATTAACCTGAATTCAATTTTATGTTGATTAACCTGCATTCAATTTTATGTTGATTAACCAGCATTCAATTTTATGTTGATTTACTTGCATTCAATTTTATGTAGATTAACCTGCATTCAATTGTATGTTGATTAACCTGCATTCAATTTTATGTTGATTAACCTGCATTCAATTTATGTTGATTAACCTGCATTCAATTTTATGTTGATTAACCTGCATTCAATTTATGTTGATTCACCTGCATTCAATTTTAAGTTGATTAAGCTGCATTCAATTTTATGTTAATTAACCTGCATTCAATTTTATGTTGATTCACCTCCATTCAATATTTGTTGTTTAACCTGCATTCAATTTTATGTTGATTCACCTCCATTCAATTTTATGTTGATTAACCTGCATTCAATTTTATGTTGATTAACCTGCATTTAATTTTATGTTGATTAACCTGCATTTCATTTTATGTTAATTAACCTGCATTCAATTTTATGTTGATTAACCTGCATTCAATTTTATGTTGATTAACCTGCATTCAATTTTATGTTGATTAACCTGCAATCAATTTCATGTTGATTAACCTGCATTCAATTTTATGTTGATTAACCTGCATTTAATTTTAAGTTGATTAACCTGCATTCAATTTTATGTTAATTAACCTGCATTCAATGTTATGTTGATTAACCTGCATTTAATTTTGTGTTGATATACCTGCATTCAATTTTATGTTGATTAACCTGCATTCAATTTTATGTTGATTAACCTGCATTCAATTTTATGTTGCTTAACCAGCATTCAATCTTATGTTGATTAACCTGCATTCAATTTTATGTTGATTAACCTGCATTCAATTTTATGTTGATTAACCTGCATTCAATTTTATGTTGATTAACCTGCATTCAATTTTATGTTGATTAACCTGCATTCAATTTTATGTTGATTAACCTGCATTCAATTTTATGTTGATTAACCTGCATTCAATTTATGTTGATTAACCTGCATTCAATTTATGTTGATTAACCTGCATTCAATTTTATGTTGATTAACCTGCATTCAATTTTATGTTGATTAACCTGCATTCAATTTTATGTTGATTAACCTGCATTCAATTTTATGTTGATTAACCTGCATTCAATTTTATGTTGATTAACCTGCATTCAATTTTATGTTGATTAACCTGCATTCAATTTATGTTGATTAACCTGCATTCAATTTTAAGTTGATTAACCTGCATTCAATTTTATGTTGATTAACCTGCATTCAATTTTATGTTGATTAACCTGCATTCAATTTATGTTGATTAACCTGCATTCAATTTTAAGTTGATTAACCTGCATTCAATTTTATGTTGATTAACCTGCATTCAATTTTATGTTGATTAACCTGCATTCAATTTTATGTTGATTAACCTGCATTCAATTTTATGTTGATTAACCTGCATTCAATTTTATGTTGATTAACCTGCATTCAATTTATGTTGATTAACCTGCATTCAATTTTAAGTTGATTAACCTGCATTCAATTTTATGTTGATTAACCTGCATTCAATTTTATGTTGATTAACCTGCATTCAATTTTATGTTGATTAACCTGCATTCAATTTTATGTTGATTAACCTGCATTCAATTTATGTTGATTAACCTGCATTCAATTTTAAGTTGATTAACCTGCATTCAATTTTATGTTAATTAACCTGCATTCAATTTTATGTTGATTAACCTGCATTCAATTTTGTGTTTATTAACCTGCATTCAATCTAATGTTGATTAACCTGCATTCAATTTTATGTTGATTAACCTGCATTCAATTTTATGTTGATAACCATGCATTCAATTTTATGTTGATAACCATGCATTCAATTTTATGTTGATTAACATGCATTCAATTTTATGTTGATTAACATGTATTCAATTTTATGTTGATTAACCTGCATTCAATTTTATGTTGATTAACCTGCATTCAATTTTATGTTGATTAACCTGCATTCAATTTATGTAGATTAACCTGCATTAAATTTTATGTTGATAACCATGCATTCAATTTTATGTTGATTAACATGCATTCAATTTTATGTTGATTAACCTGCATTCAATTTTATAGTGATTAACCTGCATTCAATTTTATGTTGATTTACCTGCATTCAATTTTATGTTGATTCACCTGCATTCAATTTCTTGTTGATTAACCAGCATTCAATTTTATGTTGATTAACCTGCATTCAATTTTATTTTGATTAACCTGCATTCAATTTTATGTTGATTAACCTGCATTCAATGTTATGTTGATTAACCTGCATTCAATTTTATGTTGATTAACCTGCATTCAATTTTATGTTGATTAACCTGCATTCAATTTTATGTTGATTAACCTGCATTCAATTTTATGTTGATTAACCTGCATTCAATTTTATGTTGATTAACCTGCATTCAATTTTATGTTGATTAACCTGCATTCAATTTTATGTTGATTAACCTGCATTCAATTTTATGTTGATTAACCTGCATTCAATCTTATGTTTATTACCCTGCATTCAATTTTATGTTGATTAACCTGCATTCAATTTTATGTTGATTAACCTGCATTCAATTTTATGTTGATTAACCTGCATTCAATTTTATGTTGATTAACCAGCATTCAATTTTATGTTGATTAACTTGCATTCAATTTTATGTAGATTAACCTGCATTCAATTGTACGTTGATTAACCTGCATTCAATTTTATGTTGATTAACCTGCATTCAATTTTATGTTGATTAACCTGCATTCAATTTATGTTGATTAACCTGCATTCAATTTTAAGTTGATTAACCTGCATTCAATTGTATGTTGATTAACCTGCATTCAATTTTATGTTGATTAACCTGCATTCAATTTATGTTGATTAACCTGCATTCAATTTTATGTTGATTAACCTGCATTCAATTTATGTTGATTCACCTGCATTCAATTTTAAGTTGATTAACCTGCATTCAATTTTATGTTAATTAACCTGCATTCAATTTTATGTTGATTCACCTCCATTCAATATTTGTTGTTTAACCTGCATTCAATTTTATGTTGATTCACCTCCATTCAATTTTATGTTGATTAACCTGCATTCAATTTTATGTTGATTAACCTGCATTTAATTTTATGTTGATCAACCTGCATTTCATTTTATGTTAATTAACCTGCATTCAATTTTATGTTGATTAACCTGCATTAAATTTATGTTGATTAACCTGCATTCAATTTTATGTTGATTAACCTGCATTCAATTTTATGTTGATTAACCTGCATTCAATTTTATGTTGATTAACCTGCATTCAATTTTATGTTGATTAACCTGCATTCAATTTTATGTTGATTAACCTGCATTCAATTTTATGTTGATTAACCTGCATTCAATTTTATGTTGATAACCATGCATTCAATTTTATGTTGATAACCATGCATTCAATTTTATGTTGATTAACATGCATTCAATTTTATGTTGATTAACATGCATTCAATTTTATGTTGATTAACCTGCATTCAATTTTATGTTGATTAACCTGCATTCAATTTTATGTTGATTAACCTGCATTCAATTTTATGTAGATTAACCTGCATTCAATTTTATGTTGATACCCATGCATTCAATTTTATGTTGATTAACATGCATTCAATTTTATGTTGATTAACATGCATTCAATTTTATGTTGATTAACCTGCATTCAATCTTATGTTGATTAACCTGCATTCAATTTTATGTTGATTAACCTGCATTCAATTTTATGTTGATTAACCTGCATTCAATTTTATGTTGATTAACCTGCATTCAATTTTATGTTGATTAACCTGCATTCAATTTATGTTGATTAACCTGCATTCAATTTTAAGTTGATTAACCTGCATTCAATTTTATGTTAATTAACCTGCATTCAATTTTATGTTGATTCACCTCCATTCAATTTTATGTTGTTTAACCTGCATTCAATTTTATGTTGATTAACCTGCATTTCATTTTATGTTAATTAACCTGCATTCAATTTTATGTTGATTAACCTGCATTCAATTTTATGTTGATTAACCTGCATTCAATTTTATGTTGATTAACCTGCATTCAATTTTATGTTGATTAACCTGCATTCAATTTTATGTTGATTAACCTGCATTCAATTTTATGTTGATTAACCTGCATTCAATTTTATGTTGATTAACCTGTATTCAATTTTATGTTGATTAACCTGCATTCAATTTTATGTTGATTAACCTGCATTCAATTTTATGTTGATTAATCTGCATTCAATTTATGTTGATTAACATGCATTCAATTTTATGTTGATTAACCTGCATTCAATTTTATGTTGATTAACCTGCATTCAATTTTATGTTGATTTACCTGCATTCAATTTTATGTTGATTCACCTGCATTCAATTTCTTGTTGATTAACCAGCATTCAATTTTATGTTGATTAACCTGCATTCAATTTTATGTTGATTAACCTGCATTCAATTTTATGTTGATTAACCTGCATTCAATGTTATGTTGATTAACCTGCATTCAATTTTATGTTGATTAACCTGCATTCAATTTTATGTTGATTAACCTGCATTCAATTTTATGTTGATTAACATGCATTCAATTTTTAGTTGATTAACCTGCATTCAATTTTATGTTGATTAACCTGCATTCAATTTTATGTTGATTAACCTGCATTCAATCTTATGTTGATTACCCTGCATTCAATTTTATGTTGATTAACCTGCATTCAATTTTATGTTGATTAACCTGCATTCAATTTTATGTTGATTAACCTGCATTCAATTTTATGTTGATTAACCAGCATTCAATTTTATGTTGATTAACCCGCATTCAATTTTATGTAGATTAACCTGCATTCAATTGTATGTTGATTAACCTGCATTCAATTTATGTTGAATAACCTGCATTCAATTTTAAGTTGATTAACCTGCATTCAATTGTATGTTGATTAACCTGCATTTAATTTTATGTTGATTAACCTGCATTCAATTTATGTTGATTAACCTGCATTCAATTTTATCTTCATTAACCTGCATTCAATTTATGTTGATTAACCTGCATTCAATTTTAAGTTGATTAACCTGCATTCAATTTTATGTTAATTAACCTGCATTCAATTTTATGTTAACCTGCATTCAATTTTATGTTGATTAACCTGCATTCAATTTTATGTTGATTAACCTGCATTCAATTTTATGTTGATTCACCTCCATTCAATTTTATGTTGATTAACCTGCATTTCATTTTATGTTGATTAACCTGCATTTCATTTTATGTTAATTAACCTGCATTCAATTTTATGTTGATAAACCTGCATTCAATTTTATGTTGATTAACCTGCATTCAATTTTATGTTGATTAACCTGCAATCAATTTCATGTTGATTAACCTGCATTCAATTTTATGTTGATTAACCTGCATTTAATTTTAAGTTGATTAACCTGCATTCAATTTTATGTTAATTAACCTGCATTCAATTTTATGTTGATTAACCTGCATTCAATTTTGTGTTGATTAACTGGCATTCAATTTTATGTTGATTAACCTGCATTCAATTTTATGTTGATTAACCTGCATTCAATTTTATGTTGATAACCATGCATTCAATTTTATGTTGATAACCATGCATTCAATTTTATGTTGATAACCATGCATTCAATTTTATGTTGATAACCATGCATTCAATTTTATGTTGATTAACATGCATTCAATTTTATGTTGATTAACATGCATTCAATTTTATGTTGATTAACATGCATTCAATTTTATGTTGATAACCATGCATTCAATTTTATGTTGATTAACCTGCATTCAATTTTATGTTGATTAACCTGCATTCAATTTTATGTTGATTAACCTGCATTCAATTTTATGTTGATTAACCTGCATTCAATTTATGTTGATTAACCTGCATTCAATTTTAAGTTGATTAACCTGCATTCAATTTTATGTTAATTAACCTGCATTCAATTTTATGTTGATTCACCTCCATTCAATTTTATGTTGTTTAACCTGCATTCAATTTTATGTTGATTCACCTCCATTCAATTTTATGTTGATTAACCTGCATTTCATTTTATGTTAATTAACCTGCATTCAATTTTATGTTGATTAACCTTCATTCAATTTTATGTTGATTAACCTGCATTCAATTTTATGTTGATTAACCTGCATTCAATTTTAAGTTGATTAACCTGCATTCAATTTTATGTTGATTAACCTGCATTCAATTTTATGTTGATTAACCTGCATTCAATTTTATGTTGATTAACCTGTATTCAATTTTATGTTGATTAACCTGCATTCAATTTTATGTTGATTAACCTGCATTTAGTTTTATGTTGATTAACCTGCATTCAATTTTATGTTGATTAACATGCATTCAATTTTATGTTGATTAACATGCATTCAATTTTATGTTGATTAACCTGCATTCAATTTTATGTTGATTAACCTGCATTCAATTTTATGTTGATTAACCTGCATTCAATTTTATGTTGATTAACCTGCATTCAATCTTATGTTGATTACCCGGCATTCAATTTTATGTTGATTAACCTGCATTCAATTTTATGTTGATTAACCTGCATTCAATTTTATGTTGATTAACCTGCATTCAATTTATGTTGATTAACCAGCATTAAATTTTATGTTGATTAACCTGCATTCAATTTTATGTTGATTAACCTGCATTCAATTTTATGTTGATTAACCTGCATTCAATTTTATGTTGATTAACCTGCATAAAATTTATGTTGATTAACCTGCATTCAATTTTAAGTTGATTAACCTGCATTCAATTGTATATTGATTAACCTGCATTTAATTTTATGTTGATTAACCTCCATTCAATTTTATGTTGATTAACCTGCATTCAATTTTATGTTGATTAACCTGCATTTCATTTTATGTTGATTAACCTGCATTTCATTTTATGTTAATTAACCTGCATTCAATTTTATGTTGATTAACCTGCATTCAATTTTATGTTGATTAACCTGCATTCAATTTTATGTTGATTAACATGCATTCAATTTCATGTTGATTAACCTGCATTCAATTTTATGTTGATTAACCTGCATTTAATTTTAAGTTGATTAACCTTCATTCAATTTTATGTTAATTAACCTGCATTCAATTGTATGTTGATTAACCTGCATTCAATTTTGTGTTGATTAACTGGCATTCAATTTTATGTTGATTAACCTGCATTCAATTTTATGTTGATTAACCTGCATTCAATTTTATGTTGATAACCATGCATTCAATTTTATGTTGATAACCATGCATTCAATTTTATGTTGATAACCATGCATTCAATTTTATGTTGATAACCATGCATTCAATTTTATGTTGATTAACATGCATTCAATTTTATGTTGATTAACATGCATTCAATTTTATGTAGATTAACCTGCATTCAATTTTATGTTGATACCCATGCATTCAATTTTATGTTGATTAACATGCATTCAATTTTATGTTGATTAACATGCATTCAATTTTATGTTGATTAACCTGCATTCAATCTTATGTTGATTAACCTGCATTCAATTTTATGTTGATTAACCTGCATTCAATTTTATGTTGATTAACCTGCATTCAATTTTATGTTGATTAACCTGCATTCAATTTTATGTTGATTAACCTGCATTCAATTTATGTTGATTAACCTGCATTCAATTTTAAGTTGATTAACCTGCATTCAATTTTATGTTAATTAACCTGCATTCAATTTTATGTTGATTCACCTCCATTCAATTTTATGTTGTTTAACCTGCATTCAATTTTATGTTGATTAACCTGCATTTCATTTTATGTTAATTAACCTGCATTCAATTTTATGTTGATTAACCTGCATTCAATTTTATGTTGATTAACCTGCATTCAATTTTATGTTGATTAACCTGCATTCAATTTTATGTTGATTAACCTGCATTCAATTTTATGTTGATTCACCTGCATTCAATTTTATGTTGATTAACCTGCATTCAATGTTATGTTGATTAACCTGCATTCAATTTTATGTTGATTAACCTGCATTCAATTTTATGTTGATTAACCTGCATTCAATTTTATGTTGATTAACATGCATTCAATTTTATGTTGATTAACCTGCATTCAATTTTATGTTGATTAACCTGCATTCAATTTTATGTTGATTAACCTGCATTCAATTTTATGTTGATTAACCTGCATTCAATCTTATGTTGATTACCCGGCATTCAATTTTATGTTGATTAACCTGCATTCAATTTTATGTTGATTAACCTGCATTCAATTTTATGTTGATTAACCTGCATTCAATTTATGTTGATTAACCAGCATTAAATTTTATGTTGATTAACCTGCATTCAATTTTATGTTGATTAACCTGCATTCAATTTTATGTTGATTAACCTGCATTCAATTTTATGTTGATTAACCTGCATTAAATTTATGTTGATTAACCTGCATTCAATTTTAAGTTGATTAACCTGCATTCAATTGTATATTGATTAACCTGCATTTAATTTTATGTTGATTAACCTCCATTCAATTTTATGTTGATTAACCTGCATTCAATTTTATGTTGATTAACCTGCATTTCATTTTATGTTGATTAACCTGCATTTCATTTTATGTTAATTAACCTGCATTCAATTTTATGTTGATTAACCTGCATTCAATTTTATGTTGATTAACCTGCATTCAATTTTATGTTGATTAACATGCATTCAATTTCATGTTGATTAACCTGCATTCAATTTTATGTTGATTAACCTGCATTTAATTTTAAGTTGATTAACCTTCATTCAATTTTATGTTAATTAACCTGCATTCAATTGTATGTTGATTAACCTGCATTCAATTTTGTGTTGATTAACTGGCATTCAATTTTATGTTGATTAACCTGCATTCAATTTTATGTTGATTAACCTGCATTCAATTTTATGTTGATAACCATGCATTCAATTTTATGTTGATAACCATGCATTCAATTTTATGTTGATAACCATGCATTCAATTTTATGTTGATAACCATGCATTCAATTTTATGTTGATTAACATGCATTCAATTTTATGTTGATTAACATGCATTCAATTTTATGTAGATTAACCTGCATTCAATTTTATGTTGATACCCATGCATTCAATTTTATGTTGATTAACATGCATTCAATTTTATGTTGATTAACATGCATTCAATTTTATGTTGATTAACCTGCATTCAATCTTATGTTGATTAACCTGCATTCAATTTTATGTTGATTAACCTGCATTCAATTTTATGTTGATTAACCTGCATTCAATTTTATGTTGATTAACCTGCATTCAATTTTATGTTGATTAACCTGCATTCAATTTATGTTGATTAACCTGCATTCAATTTTAAGTTGATTAACCTGCATTCAATTTTATGTTAATTAACCTGCATTCAATTTTATGTTGATTCACCTCCATTCAATTTTATGTTGTTTAACCTGCATTCAATTTTATGTTGATTAACCTGCATTTCATTTTATGTTAATTAACCTGCATTCAATTTTATGTTGATTAACCTGCATTCAATTTTATGTTGATTAACCTGCATTCAATTTTATGTTGATTAACCTGCATTCAATTTTATGTTGATTAACCTGCATTCAATTTTATGTTGATTAACCTGCATTCAATTTTATGTTGATTAACCTGCATTCAATTTTATGTTGATTAACCTGTATTCAATTTTATGTTGATTAACCTGCATTCAATTTTATGTTGATTAACCTGCATTCAATTTTATGTTGATTAATCTGCATTCAATTTATGTTGATTAACATGCATTCAATTTTATGTTGATTAACCTGCATTCAATTTTATGTTGATTAACCTGCATTCAATTTTATGTTGATTTACCTGCATTCAATTTTATGTTGATTCACCTGCATTCAATTTCTTGTTGATTAACCAGCATTCAATTTTATGTTGATTAACCTGCATTCAATTTTATGTAGATTAACCTGCATTCAATTGTATGTTGATTAACCTGCATTCAATTTTATGTTGATTAACCTGCATTCAATTTTATGTTGATTAACCTGCATTCAATTTATGTTGAATAACCTGCATTCAATTTTAAGTTGATTAACCTGCATTCAATTGTATGTTGATTAACCTGCATTTAATTTTATGTTGATTAACCTGCATTCAATTTATGTTGATTAACCTGCATTCAATTTTATCTTCATTAACCTGCATTCAATTTATGTTGATTAACCTGCATTCAATTTTAAGTTGATTAACCTGCATTCAATTTTATGTTAATTAACCTGCATTCAATTTTATGTTAACCTGCATTCAATTTTATGTTGATTAACCTGCATTCAATTTTATGTTGATTAACCTGCAATCAATTTTATGTTGATTCACCTCCATTCAATTTTATGTTGATTAACCTGCATTTCATTTTATGTTGATTAACCTGCATTTCATTTTATGTTAATTAACCTGCATTCAATTTTATGTTGATAAACCTGCATTCAATTTTATGTTGATTAACCTGCATTCAATTTTATGTTGATTAACCTGCAATCAATTTCATGTTGATTAACCTGCATTCAATTTTATGTTGATTAACCTGCATTTAATTTTAAGTTGATTAACCTGCATTCAATTTTATGTTAATTAACCTGCATTCAATTTTATGTTGATTAACCTGCATTCAATTTTGTGTTGATTAACTGGCATTCAATTTTATGTTGATTAACCTGCATTCAATTTTATGTTGATTAACCTGCATTCAATTTTATGTTGATAACCATGCATTCAATTTTATGTTGATAACCATGCATTCAATTTTATGTTGATAACCATGCATTCAATTTTATGTTGATAACCATGCATTCAATTTTATGTTGATTAACATGCATTCAATTTTATGTTGATTAACATGCATTCAATTTTATGTTGATAACCATGCATTCAATTTTATGTTGATTAACATGCATTCAATTTTATGTTGATTAACATGCATTCAATTTTATGTTGATTAACCTGCATTCAATTTTATGTTGATTAACCTGCATTTCATTTTATGTTAATTAACCTGCATTCAATTTTATGTTGATTAACCTGCATTCAATTTTATGTTGATTACCCTGCATTCAATTTTATGTTGATTACCCTGCATTCAATTTTATGTTGATTAACCTGCATTCCATTTTATGTTGATTAACCTGCATTCAATTTTATGTTGATTAACATGCATTCAATTTTATGTTGATTAACCTGCATTCAATTTTATGTTGATTAACATGCATTCAATTTTATGTTGATTAACATGCATTCAATTTTATGTTGATAACCATGCATTCAATTTTATGGTGATTAACCTGCATTCAATTTTATGTTGATTAACCTGCATTCAATTTTATGTTGATTAACCTGCATTCAATTTTATGTTGATTAACCTGCATTCAATTTATGTTGATTAACCTGCATTCAATTTTAAGTTGATTAACCTGCATTCAATTTTATGTTAATTAACCTGCATTCAATTTTATGTTGATTCACCTCCATTCAATTTTATGTTGTTTAACCTGCATTCAATTTTATGTTGATTCACCTCCATTCAATTTTATGTTGATTAACCTGCATTTCATTTAATGTTAATTAACCTGCATTCAATTTTATGTTGATTAACCTTCATTCAATTTTATGTTGATTAACCTGCATTCAATTTTATGTTGATTAACCTGCATTCAATTTTAAGTTGATTAACCTGCATTCAATTTTATGTTGATTAACCTGCATTCAATTTTATGTTGATTAACCTGCATTCAATTTTATGTTGATTAACCTGCATTCAATTTTATGTTGATTAACCTGCATTCAATTTTATGTTGATTAACCTGCATTCAATTTTATGTTGATTAACCTGCATTCAATTTTATGTTGATTAACCTGCATTCAATTTTATGTTGATTAACCTGTATTCAATTTTATGTTGATTAACCTGCATTCAATTTTATGTTGATTAACCTGCATTTAGTTTTATGTTGATTAACCTGCATTCAATTTATGTTGATTAACATGCATTCAATTTTATGTTGATTAACCTGCATTCAATTTTATGTTGATTAACCTGCATTCAATTTTATGTTGATTAACCTGCATTCAATTTATGTTGATTAACCTGCATTCAATTTTCTGTTGATTAACCTGCATTCAATTTATGTTGATTAACATGCATTCAATTTTATGTTGATTAACCTGCATTCAATGTTATGTTGATAAACCTGCATTCAATTTTATGTTGATTAACCAGCATTCAATTTTATGTTAATTAACCTGCATTCAATTTATGTTGATTAACATGCATTCAATTTTCTGTTGATTAACCTGCATTCAATTTATGTTGATTAACCTGCATTCAATTTTATGTTGATTAACCTGCATTCAATTTATGTTGATTAACCTGCATTCAATTTTCTGTTGATTAACCTGCATTCAATTTTATGTTGATTAACCTGCATTCAATTTTATGTTGATTAACCTGCATTCAATTTTATGTTGATTAACCTGCATTTTATTTTATGTTAATTAACCTGCATTCAATTTTATGTTGATTAACCTGCATTCAATTTTATGTTGATTAACCTGCATTCAATTTTCTGTTGATTAACCTGCATTCAATTTTATGTTGATTAACCTGCATTCAATTTTATGTTAATTAACCTGAATTCAATTTTATGTTGATTAACCTGCATTAAATTTTATGTTGATTAACCTGCATTCAATTTTATGTTGATTAACCTGCATTCAATTTTCTGTTGATTAACCTGCATTCAATTTTATGTTGATTAACCTGCATTCAATTTTATGTTAATTAACCTGCATTCAATTTTATGTTAATTAACCTGCATTCAATTTTATGTTGATTAACCTGCATTCAATTTTATGTTGATTACCCTGCATTCAATTTTATGTTGATTAACCTGCATTCAATTTTATGTTGATTAACCTGCATTCAATTTTATGTTGATTAACCTGCATTCAATTTTATGTTGATTAACCTGCATTCAATTTTATGTTAATTAACCTGCATTCAATTTTATGTTGATTAACCTGCATTCAATTTTATGTTGATTAACCTGCATTCAATTTTATGTTAATTAACCTGCATTCAATTTTATGTTGATTAACCTGCATTCAATTTTATGTTGATTAACCTGCATTCAATTTTATGTTGATTAACCTGCATTCAATTTTATGTTGATTAACCTGCATTCAATTTTATGTTGATTACCCTGCATTCAATTTTATGTTGATTAACCTGCATTCAATTTTCTGTTGATTAACCTGCATTCAATTTTCTGTTGATTAACCTGCATTCAATTTTATGTTGATTAACCTGCATTCAATTTTATGTTAATTAACCTGCATTCAATTTTATGTTGATTAACCTGCATTCAATTTTATGTTGATTAACCTGCATTCAATTTTATGTTAATTAACCTGCATTCAATTTTATGTTGATTAACCTGCATTCAATTTTATGTTGATTAACCTGCATTCAATTTTATGTTGATTAACCTGCATTCAATTTTATGTTGATTAACCTGCATTCAATTTTATGTTGATTACCCTGCATTCAATTTTATGTTGATTAACATGCATTCAATTTTATGTTGATTAACCTGCATTCAATTTTATGTTGATTCACCTGCATTCAATTTTATGTTGATTAACCTGCATTCAATGTTATGTTGATAAACCTGCATTCAATTTTATGTTGATTAACCTGCATTCAATTTTATGTTGATTAACCTGCATTCAATTTTATGTTGATTAACATGCATTCAATTTTATGTTGATTAACCTGCATTCAATTTTATGTTGATTAACCTGCATTCAATTTTATGTTGATTAACCTGCATTCAATTTTATGTTGATTAACCTGCATTCAATTTAAAGTTGATTAACCTGCATTCAATTTATGTTGATTAACCTGCATTCAATTTTATGTTGATTAACCTGCATTCAATTTTATGTTGATTAACCTGCATTCAATTTTATGTTGATTAACCTGCATTCAATTTTATGTTGATTAACCTGCATTCAATCTTATGTTGATTACCCGGCATTCAATTTTATGTTGATTAACCTGCATTCAATTTTATGTTGATTAACCTGCATTCAATTTTATGTTGATTAACCTGCATTCAATTTATGTTGATTAACCAGCATTAAATTTTATGTTGATTAACCTGCATTCAATTTTATGTTGATTAACCTGCATTCAATTTTATGTTGATTAACCTGCATTCAATTTTATGTTGATTAACCTGCATTAAATTTATGTTGATTAACCTGCATTCAATTTTAAGTTGATTAACCTGCATTCAATTGTATATTGATTAACCTGCATTTAATTTTATGTTGATTAACCTCCATTCAATTTTATGTTGATTAACCTGCATTCAATTTTATGTTGATTAACCTGCATTTCATTTTATGTTGATTAACCTGCATTTCATTTTATGTTAATTAACCTGCATTCAATTTTATGTTGATTAACCTGCATTCAATTTTATGTTGATTAACCTGCATTCAATTTTATGTTGATTAACCTGCATTCAATTTCATGTTGATTAACCTGCATTCAATTTTATGTTGATTAACCTGCATTTAATTTTAAGTTGATTAACCTTCATTCAATTTTATGTTAATTAACCTGCATTCAATTGTATGTTGATTAACCTGCATTCAATTTTGTGTTGATTAACTGGCATTCAATTTTATGTTGATTAACCTGCATTCAATTTTATGTTGATTAACCTGCATTCAATTTTATGTTGATAACCATGCATTCAATTTTATGTTGATAACCATGCATTCAATTTTATGTTGATAACCATGCATTCAATTTTATGTTGATAACCATGCATTCAATTTTATGTTGATTAACATGCATTCAATTTTATGTTGATTAACATGCATTCAATTTTATGTTGATAACCATGCATTCAATTTTATGTTGATTAACATGCATTCAATTTTATGTTGATTAACATGCATTCAATTTTATGTTGATTAACATGCATTCAATTTTATGTTGATTAACCTGCATTCAATTTTATGTTGATTAACCTGCATTGAATTTTATGTTGATTAACCTGCATTAAATTTTATGTTGATTACCCTGCATTCAATTTTATGTTGATTACCCTGCATTCAATTTTATGTTGATTAACCTGCATTCCATTTTATGTTGATTAAACTGCATTCAATTTTATGTTGATTAACATGCATTTAATTTTATGTTGATTAACCTGCATTCAATTTTATGTTGATTAACCTGCATTCAATTTTATGTTGATTAACCTGCATTCAATTTTATGTTGATTAACCTGCATTCAATTTTATGTAGATTAACCTGCATTCAATTTTATGTTGATAACCATGCATTCAATTTTATGTTGATTAACATGCATTCAATTTTATGTTGATTAACATGCATTCAATTTTATGTTGATTAACCTGCATTCAATCTTATGTTGATTAACCTGCATTCAATTTTATGTTGATTAACCTGCATTCAATTTTATGTTGATTAACCTGCATTCGATTTTATGTTGATTAACCTGCATTCAATTTTATGTTGATTCACCTCCATTCAATTTTATGTTGTTTAACCTGCATTCAATTTTATGTTGATTCACCTCCATTCAATTTTATGTTGATTAACCTGCATTTCATTTTATGTTAATTAACCTGCATTCAATTTTATGTTGATTAACCTTCATTCAATTTTATGTTGATTAACCTGCATTCAATTTTATGTTGATTAACCTGCATTCAATTTTATGTTGATTAACCAGCATTCAATTTTATGTTGATTAACCTGCATTCAATTTTATGTTGATTAACCTGCATTCAATTTTATGTTGATTAACCTGCATTCAATTTTATGTTGATTAACCTGTATTCAATTTTATGTTGATTAACCTGCATTCAATTTTATGTTGATTAACCTGCATTCAATTTTATGTTGATTAACCTGTATTCAATTTTATGTTGATTAACCTGCATTCAATTTTATGTTGATTAACCTGCATTTAGTTTTATGTTGATTAACCTGCATTCAATTTATGTTGATTAACATGCATTCAATTTTATGTTGATTAACCTGCATTCAATTTTATGTTGATTAACATGCATTCAATTTTATGTTGATTAACCTGCATTCAATTTTATGTTGATTAACCTGCATTCAATTTTATGTTGATTAACCTGCATTCAATTTTATGTTGATTAACATGCATTCAATTTTATGTTGATTAACCTGCATTCAATTTTATGTTGATTAACCTGCATTCAATTTTCTGTTGATTAACCTGCATTCAATCTTATGTTGATTAACCTGCATTCAATTTTATGTTGATTAACCTGCATTCAATTTTATGTTGATTAACCTGCATTCAATTTTATGTTGATTAACCTGCATTCAATTTTATGTTGATTACCCTGCATTCAATTTTATGTTGATTAACATGCATTCAATTTTATGTTGATTAACCTGCATTCAATTTTATGTTGATTCACCTGCATTCAATTTTATGTTGATTAACCTGCATTCAATGTTATGTTGATAAACCTGCATTCAATTTTATGTTGATTAACCTGCATTCAATTTTATGTTGATTAACCTGCATTCAATTTTATGTTGATTAACATGCATTCAATTTTATGTTGATTAACCTGCATTCAATTTTATGTTGATTAACCTGCATTCAATTTTATGTTGATTAACCTGCATTCAATTTTATGTTGATTAACCTGCATTCAATTTAAAGTTGATTAACCTGCATTCAATTTATGTTGATTAACCTGCATTCAATTTTATGTTGATTAACCTGCATTCAATTTTATGTTGATTAACCTGCATTCAATTTTATGTTGATTAACCTGCATTCAATTTTATGTTGATTAACCTGCATTCAATCTTATGTTGATTACCCGGCATTCAATTTTATGTTGATTAACCTGCATTCAATTTTATGTTGATTAACCTGCATTCAATTTTATGTTGATTAACCTGCATTCAATTTATGTTGATTAACCAGCATTAAATTTTATGTTGATTAACCTGCATTCAATTTTATGTTGATTAACCTGCATTCAATTTTATGTTGATTAACCTGCATTCAATTTTATGTTGATTAACCTGCATTAAATTTATGTTGATTAACCTGCATTCAATTTTAAGTTGATTAACCTGCATTCAATTGTATATTGATTAACCTGCATTTAATTTTATGTTGATTAACCTCCATTCAATTTTATGTTGATTAACCTGCATTCAATTTTATGTTGATTAACCTGCATTTCATTTTATGTTGATTAACCTGCATTTCATTTTATGTTAATTAACCTGCATTCAATTTTATGTTGATTAACCTGCATTCAATTTTATGTTGATTTACCTGCATTCAATTTTATGTTGATTAACCTGCATTCAATTTCATGTTGATTAACCTGCATTCAATTTTATGTTGATTAACCTGCATTTAATTTTAAGTTGATTAACCTTCATTCAATTTTATGTTAATTAACCTGCATTCAATTGTATGTTGATTAACCTGCATTCAATTTTGTGTTGATTAACTGGCATTCAATTTTATGTTGATTAACCTGCATTCAATTTTATGTTGATTAACCTGCATTCAATTTTATGTTGATAACCATGCATTCAATTTTATGTTGATAACCATGCATTCAATTTTATGTTGATAACCATGCATTCAATTTTATGTTGATAACCATGCATTCAATTTTATGTTGATTAACATGCATTCAATTTTATGTTGATTAACATGCATTCAATTTTATGTTGATAACCATGCATTCAATTTTATGTTGATTAACATGCATTCAATTTTATGTTGATTAACATGCATTCAATTTTATGTTGATTAACATGCATTCAATTTTATGTTGATTAACCTGCATTCAATTTTATGTTGATTAACCTGCATTGAATTTTATGTTGATTAACCTGCATTAAATTTTATGTTGATTACCCTGCATTCAATTTTATGTTGATTACCCTGCATTCAATTTTATGTTGATTAACCTGCATTCCATTTTATGTTGATTAAACTGCATTCAATTTTATGTTGATTAACATGCATTTAATTTTATGTTGATTAACCTGCATTCAATTTTATGTTGATTAACCTGCATTCAATTTTATGTTGATTAACCTGCATTCAATTTTATGTTGATTAACCTGCATTCAATTTTATGTAGATTAACCTGCATTCAATTTTATGTTGATAACCATGCATTCAATTTTATGTTGATTAACATGCATTCAATTTTATGTTGATTAACATGCATTCAATTTTATGTTGATTAACCTGCATTCAATCTTATGTTGATTAACCTGCATTCAATTTTATGTTGATTAACCTGCATTCAATTTTATGTTGATTAACCTGCATTCAATTTTATGTTGATTAACCTGCATTCAATTTTATGTTGATTCACCTCCATTCAATTTTATGTTGTTTAACCTGCATTCAATTTTATGTTGATTCACCTCCATTCAATTTTATGTTGATTAACCTTCATTTCATTTTATGTTAATTAACCTGCATTCAATTTTATGTTGATTAACCTTCATTCAATTTTATGTTGATTAACCTGCATTCAATTTTATGTTGATTAACCTGCATTCAATTTTATGTTGATTAACCAGCATTCAATTTTATGTTGATTAACCTGCATTCAATTTTATGTTGATTAACCTGCATTCAATTTTATGTTGATTAACCTGCATTCAATTTTATGTTGATTAACCTGTATTCAATTTTATGTTGATTAACCTGCATTCAATTTTATGTTGATTAACCTGCATTCAATTTTATGTTGATTAACCTGTATTCAATTTTATGTTGATTAACCTGCATTCAATTTTATGTTGATTAACCTGCATTTAGTTTTATGTTGATTAACCTGCATTCAATTTATGTTGATTAACATGCATTCAATTTTATGTTGATTAACCTGCATTCAATTTTATGTTGATTAACCTGCATTCAATTTTATGTTGATTTACCTGCATTCAATTTTATGTTGATTCACCTGCATTCAATTTCATGTTGATTAACCTGCATTCAATGTTATGTTGATTAACCTGCATTCAATTTTATGTTGATTAACCTGCATTCAATTTTATGTTGATTAACCTGCATTAAATTTTATGTTGATTAACATGCATTCAATTTTATGTTGATTAACCTGCATTCAATTTTATGTT
Source organism: Euprymna scolopes (assembly GCF_053919585.1). NCBI lineage: Eukaryota > Metazoa > Mollusca > Cephalopoda > Sepiida > Sepiolidae > Euprymna > Euprymna scolopes. Next base: position 118,796,058 of record NC_136527.1, read on the forward strand.
GATTAACCTGCATTCAATTTTATGTTGATTAACCTGCATTCAATCTTATGTTGATTACCCGGCATTCAATTTTATGTTGATTAACCTGCATTCAATTTTATGTTGATTAACCTGCATTCAATTTTATGTTGATTAACCTGCATTCAATTTATGTTGATTAACCAGCATTAAATTTTATGTTGATTAACCCGCATTCAATTTTATGTAGATTAACCTGCATTCAATTGTATGTTGATTAACCTGCATTCAATTTTATGTTGATTAACCTGCATTCAATTTTATGTTGATTAACCTGCATTAAATTTATGTTGATTAACCTGCATTCAATTTTAAGTTGATTAACCTGCATTCAATTGTATATTGATTAACCTGCATTTAATTTTATGTTGATTCACCTCCATTCAATTTTATGTTGATTAACCTGCATTCAATTTTATGTTGATTAACCTGCATTTCATTTTATGTTGATTAACCTGCATTTCATTTTATGTTAATTAACCTGCATTCAATTTTATGTTGATTAACCTGCATTCAATTTTATGTTGATTAACCTGCATTCAATTTTATGTTGATTAACCTGCATTCAATTTCATGTTGATTAACCTGCATTCAATTTTATGTTGATTAACCTGCATTTAATTTTAAGTTGATTAACCTTCATTCAATTTTATGTTAATTAACCTGCATTCAATTGTATGTTGATTAACCTGCATTCAATTTTGTGTTGATTAACTGGCATTCAATTTTATGTTGATTAACCTGCATTCAATTTTATGTTGATTAACCTGCATTCAATTTTATGTTGATAACCATGCATTCAATTTTATGTTGATAACCATGCATTCAATTTTATGTTGATAACCATGCATTCAATTTTATGTTGATAACCATGCATTCAATTTTATGTTGATTAACATGCATTCAATTTTATGTTGATTAACATGCATTCAATTTTATGTTGATAACCATGCATTCAATTTTATGTTGATTAACATGCATTCAATTTTATGTTGATTAACATGCATTCAATTTTATGTTGATTAACATGCATTCAATTTTATGTTGATTAACCTGCATTCAATTTTATGTTGATTAACCTGCATTGAATTTTATGTTGATTAACCTGCATTAAATTTTATGTTGATTACCCTGCATTCAATTTTATGTTGATTACCCTGCATTCAATTTTATGTTGATTAACCTGCATTCCATTTTATGTTGATTAACCTGCATTCAATTTTATGTTGATTAACATGCATTTAATTTTATGTTGATTAACCTGCATTCAATTTTATGTTGATTAACCTGCATTCAATTTTATGTTGATTAACCTGCATTCAATTTTATGTTGATTAACCTGCATTCAATTTTATGTAGATTAACCTGCATTCAATTTTATGTTGATAACCATGCATTCAATTTTATGTTGATTAACATGCATTCAATTTTATGTTGATTAACATGCATTCAATTTTATGTTGATTAACCTGCATTCAATCTTATGTTGATTAACCTGCATTCAATTTTATGTTGATTAACCTGCATTCAATTTTATGTTGATTAACCTGCATTCAATTTTATGTTGATGAACCTGCATTCAATTTTATGTTGATTAACCTGCATTCAATTTTATGTTGATTAACCTGCATTCAATTTTATGTTGATTAACCTGCATTCAATTTTATGTTGATTAACCTGCATTCAATTTTATGTTGATTAACCTGTATTCAATTTTATGTTGATTAACCTGCATTCAATTTTATGTTAGATAACCTGCATTCAATTTTATGTTGATTAACCTGCATTCAATTTTATGTTGATTAACCTGCATTCAATTTTATGTTAGATAACCTGCATTCAATTTTATGTTGATTAACCTGCATTCAATTTTTTGTTGTTTAACCTGCATTCAATTTTATGTTGATTAACCTGCATTCAATTGTATGTTGATTAACCTGCATTTAATTTTATGTTGATTCACCTCCATTCAATTTTATGTTGATTAACCTGCATTCAATTTTATGTTGATTAACCTGCATTTCATTTTATGTTGATTAACCTGCATTTCATTTTATGTTAATTAACCTGCATTCAATTTTATGTTGATTAACCTGCATTCAATTTTATGTTGATTAACCTGCATTCAATTTTATGTTGATTAACCTGCATTCAATTTCATGTTGATTAACCTGCATTCAATTTTATGTTGATTAACCTGCATTTAATTTTAAGTTGATTAACCTGCATTCAATTTTATGTTAATTAACCTGCATTCAATTTTATGTTGATTAACCTGCATTCAATTTTGTGTTGATTAACTGGCATTCAATTTTATTTTGATTAACCTGCATTCAATTTTATGTTGATTAACCTGCATTCAATTTTATGTTGATAACCATGCATTCAATTTTATGTTGATAACCATGCATTCAATTTTATGTTGATAACTATGCATTCAATTTTATGTTGATAACCATGCATTCAATTTTATGTTGATTAACATGCATTCAATTTTATGTTGATTAACATGCATTCAATTTTATGTTGATAACCATGCATTCAATTTAATGTTGATTAACATGCATTCAATTTTATGTTGATTAACATGCATTCAATTTTATGTTGATTAACCTGCATTCAATTTTATGTTGATTAACCTGCATTCAATTTTATGTTGATTAACCTGCATTAAATTTTATGTTGATTACCCTGCATTCAATTTTATGTTGATTACCCTGCATTCAATTTTATGTTGATTAACCTGCATTCCATTTTATGTTGATTAACCTGCATTCAATTTTATGTTGATTAACATGCATTCAATTTTATGTAGATTAACCTGCATTCAATTTTATGTTGATTAACCTGCATTCAATTTTATGTTAGATAACCTGCATTCAATTTTATGTTGATTAACCTGCATTTCATTTTATGTTAATTAACCTGCATTCAATTTTATGTTGATTAACCTGCATTCAATTTTATGTTGATTAACCTGAATTCAATTTTATGTTGATTAACCTGCATTCAATTTTATGTTGATTAACCTGCATTCAATTTTATGTTGATAACCTGCATTCAATTTCATGTTGATTAACCTGCATTAAATTTTATGTTGATTAACCTGCATTTAATTTTAAGTTGATTAACCTGCATTCAATTTTATGTTAATTAACCTGCATTCAATTTTATGTTGATTAACCTGCATTCAATTTTGTGTTGATTAACTGGCATTCAATTTTATGTTGATTAACCTGCATTCAATTTTATGTTGATTAACCTGCATTCAATTTTATGTTGATAACCATGCATTCAATTTTATGTTGATAACCATGCATTCAATTTTATGTTGATAACCATGCATTCAATTTTATGTTGATTAACATGCATTCAATTTTATGTTGATTAACCTGCATTCAATTTTATGTTGATTAACATGCATTCAATTTATGTTTATTAACCTGCATTCAATTTTATGTTGATTAACCTGCATTCAATTTTATGTTGATTTACCTGCATTCAATTTTATGTTGATTAACCTGCATTCAAGTTTATGTTGATTAACCTGTATTCAATTTTATGTTGATTAACCTGCATTCAATTTTATGTTGATTAACCTGCATTCAAGTTTATGTTGATTAACCTGTATTCAATTTTATGTTGATTAACCTGCATTCAATGTTATGTTGATTAACCTGCATTGAATTTTATGTTGATTAACCTGCATTCAATTTTATGTTGATTAACCTGCATTCAATTTTATGTTGATTAACCTGCATTCAATTTTATGTTGATTAACCTGCATTCAATTTTATGTTGATGACCCTGCATTCAATTTTATGTTGATTAACCTGCATTCAATTTTATGTTGATTAACCTGAATTCAATTTTATGTTGATTAACCTGCATTCAATTTTATGTAGATTAACCTGCATTCAATTTTATGTTGATAACCATGCATTTAATTTTATGTTGATTAACATGCATTCAATTTTATGTTGATTAACATGCATTCAATTTTATGGTGATTAACCTGCATTCAATCTTATGTTGATTAACCTGCATTCAATTTTATGTTGATTAACCTGCATTCAATTTTATGTTGATTAACCTGCATTCAATTTTATGTTGATTAACCTGCATTCAATTTTATGTTGATTAACCTGCATTTAATTTATGTTGATTAACCTGCATTCAATTTTAAGTTGATTAACCTGCATTCAATTTTATGTTGATTAACCTGCATTCAATTTTATGTTGATTAACCTGCATTCAATTTATGTTGATTAACCTGCATTCAATTTTAAGTTGATTAACCTGCATTCAATTGTATGTTGATTAACCTGCATTTAATTTTATGTTGATTAACCTGCATTCAATTTATGTTTATTAACCTGCATTCAATTTTATGTTGATTAACCTGCATTCAATTTATGTTGATTAACCTGCATTCAATTTTAAGTTGATTAACCTGCATTCAATTTTATGTTAACCTGCATTCAATTTTATGTTGATTAACCTGCATTCAATTTTATGTAGATAAACCTGCATTCAATTTTATGTTGATTAACCTGCATTCAATTTTATGTTGATTAACCTGCATTCAATTTTATGTTGATTAACCTGCATTTCATTTTATGTTGATTGACCTGCATTTAATTTTATGTTAATTAACCTGCATTCAATTTTATGTTGATTAACCTGCATTCAATTTTATGTAGATTAACCTGCATTCAATTTTATGTTGATAACCATGCATTCAATTTTATGTTGATTAACATGCATTCAATTTTATGTTGATTAACATGCCTTAAATTTTATGTTGATAACCATGCATTCAATTTTATGTTGATTAACATGCATTCAATTTTATGTTGATTAACATGCATCCAATTTTATGTTGATTAACATGCATTCCATTTTATGTTGATTAACCTGCATTCAATTTTATGTTGATTAACCTGCATTCAATTTTATGTTGATTAACCTGCATTAAATTTTATGTTGATTACCCTGCATTCAATTTTATGTTGATTACCCTGCATTCAATTTTATGTTGATTAACCTGCATTCCATTTTATGTTGATTAACCTGCATTCAATTTTATGTTGATTAACATGCATTTAATTTTATGTTGATTAACCTGCATTCAATTTTATGTTGATTAACCTGCATTCAATTTTATGTTGATTAACCTGCATTCAATTTTATGTTGATTAACCTGCATTCAATTTTATGTAGATAAACCTGCATTCAATTTTATGTTGATTAACATGCATTCAATTTTATGTTGATTAACATGCATTCAATTTTATGTTGATTAACATGCATTCAATTTTATGTTGATTAACCTGCATTCAATCTTATGTTGATTAACCTGCATTCAATTTTATGTTGATTAACCTGCATTCAATTTTATGTTGATTAACCTGCATTCAATTTTATGTTGATTAACCTGCATTCAATTTTATGTTGATTAACCTGCATTCAATTTTATGTTGATTAACCTGCATTCAATTTTATGTTGATTAACCTGCATTCAATTTTATGTTGATTAACCTGTATTCAATTTTATGTTGATTAACCTGCATTCAATTTTATGTTAGATAACCTGCATTCAATTTTATGTTGATTAACCTGCATTCAATTTATGTTGATTAACATGCATTCAATTTTATGTTGATTAACCTGCATTCAATTTTATACTGATTAACCTGCATTCAATTTTACGTTGATTTACCTGCATTCAATTTTATGTTGATTCACCTGCATTCAATTTCTTGTTGATTAACCAGCATTCAATTTTATGTTGATTAACCTGCATTCAAGTTTATGTTGATTAACCTGTATTCAATTTTATGTTGATTAACCTGCATTCAAGTTTATGTTGATTAACCTGCATTCAATTTTATGTTGATTAACCTGCATTCAATTTTATGTTGATTAACCTGCATTCAATTTTATGTTGATTAACCTGCATTCAATTTTATGTTGATTAACCTGCATTCAATTTTATGTAGATTAACCTGCATTCAATTTTATGTTGATAACCATGCATTCAATTTTATGTTGATTAACATGCATTCAATTTTATGTTGATTAACATGCATTCAATTTTATGGTGATTAACCTTCATTCAATTTTATGTTGATTAACCTGCATTCAATTTTATGTTGATTAACCTGCATTCAATTTTATGTTGATTAACCTGCATTCAATTTTATGTTGATTAACCTGCATTCAATTTTATGTTGATTAACCTGCATTCAATTTTATGTTGATTAACCTGCATTCAATTTTATGTTGATTAACCTGCATTCAATTTTATGTTGATTAACCTGCATTCAAGTTTATGTTGATTAACCTGCATTCAATTTTATGTTGATTAACCTGCATTCAATTTTATGTAGATTAACCTGCATTCAATTTTATGTTGATAACCATGCATTCAATTTTATGTTGATTAACATGCATTCAATTTTATGTTGATTAACATGCATTCAATTTTATGGTGATTAACCTTCATTCAATCTTATGTTGATTAACCTGTATTCAATTTTATGTTGATTAACCTGCATTCAATTTTATGTTGATTAACCTGCATTCAATTTTATGTTTATTAACCTGCATTCAATTTTATGTTGATTAACCTGCATTCAATTTCATGTTGATTAACCTGCATTCAATTTTATGTTGATTAACCTGCATTCAATTTTATGTTGATTAACCTGCATTCAATTTATGTTGATTAACATGCATTCAATTTTATGTTGATTAACCTGCATTCAATTTTATGTTGATTAACCTGCATTCAATTTTATGTTGATTTACCTGCATTCAATTGTATGTTGATTCACCTGCATTCAATTTCTTGTTGATTAACCAGCATTCAATTTTATGTTGATTAACCTGCATTCAATTTTATGTTGATTAACCTGCATTCAATTTTATTTTGATTAACCTGCATTCAATGTTATGTTGATTAACCTGCATTCAATTTTATGTTGATTAACCTGCATTCAATGTTATGTTGATTAACCTGCATTCAATTTTATGTTGATTAACCTGCATTTAATTTTATGTTGATTAACCTGCATTCAATTTTATGTTGATTAACCTGCATTCAATTTTATGTTGATTAACCTGCATTCAATTTTATGTTGATTAACCTGCATTCAATCTTATGTTGATTACCCTGCATTCAATTTTATGTTGATTAACATGCATTCAATTTTATGTTGATTAACCTGCATTCAATTTTATGTTGATTAACCTGCATTCAATTTTATGTTGATTAACCAGCATTCAATTTTATGTTGATTAACCCGCATTCAATTTTATGTAGATTAACCTGCATTCAATTGTATGTTGATTAACCTGCATTCAATTTTGTGTTGATTAACCTGCATTCAATTTATGTTTATTAACCTGCATTCAATTTTATGTTGATTAACCTGTATTCAATTTTATGTTGATTAACCTGCATTCAATTTTATGTTAGATAACCTGCATTCAATTTTATGTTGATTAACCTGCATTCAATTTATGTTGATTAACATGCATTCAATTTTATGTTGATTAACCTGCATTCAATTTTATGTTGATTAACCTGCATTCAATTTTACGTTGATTTACCTGCATTCAATTTTATGTTGATTCACCTGCATTCAATTTCTTGTTGATTAACCAGCATTCAATTTTATGTTGATTAACCTGCATTCAAGTTTATGTTGATTAACCTGTATTCAATTTTATGTTGATTAACCTGCATTCAATGTTATGTTGATTAACCTGCATTGAATTTTATGTTGATTAACCTGCATTCAATTTTATGTTGATTAACCTGCATTCAATTTTATGTTGATTAACCTGCATTCAATTTTATGTTGATTAACCTGCATTCAATTTTATGTTGATTAACCTGCATTCAATTTTATGTTGATTAACCTGCATTCAATTTTATGTTGATTAACCTGCATTCAATTTTATGTTGATTAACCTGCATTCAATTTTATGTAGATTAACCTGCATTCAATTTTATGTTGATAACCATGCATTCAATTTTATGTTGATTAACATGCATTCAATTTTATGTTGATTAACATGCATTCAATTTTATGGTGATTAACCTTCATTCAATCTTATGTTGATTAACCTGTATTCAATTTTATGTTGATTAACCTGCATTCAATTTTATGTTGATTAACCTGCATTCAATTTTATGTTTATTAACCTGCATTCAATTTTATGTTGATTAACCTGCATTCAATTTTATGTTGATTAACCTGCATTCAATTTTATGTTGATTAACCTGCATTCAATTTTATGTTGATTAACCTGCATTCAATTTATGTTGATTAACATGCATTCAATTTTATGTTGATTAACCTGCATTCAATTTTATGTTGATTAACCTGCATTCAATTTTATGTTGATTTACCTGCATTCAATTGTATGTTGATTCACCTGCATTCAATTTCTTTTGATTAACCAGCATTCAATTTTATGTTGATTAACCTGCATTCAATTTTATGTTGATTAACCTGCATTCAATTTTATTTTGATTAACCTGCATTCAATGTTATGTTGATTAACCTGCATTCAATTTTATGTTGATTAACCTGCATTCAATGTTATGTTGATTAACCTGCATTCAATTTTATGTTGATTAACCTGCATTTAATTTTATGTTGATTAACCTGCATTCAATTTTATGTTGATTAACCTGCATTCAATTTTATGTTGATTAACCTGCATTCAATTTTATGTTGATTAACCTGCATTCAATCTTATGTTGATTACCCTGCATTCAATTTTATGTTGATTAACATGCATTCAATTTTATGTTGATTAACCTGCATTCAATTTTATGTTGATTAACCTGCATTCAATTTTATGTTGATTAACCAGCATTCAATTTTATGTTGATTAACCCGCATTCAATTTTATGTAGATTAACCTGCATTCAATTGTATGTTGATTAACCTGCATTCAATTTTATGTTGATTAACCTGCATTCAATTTATGTTTATTAACCTGCATTCAATTTTATGTTGATTAACCTGCATTCAATTTATGTTGATTAACCTGCATTCAATTTTAAGTTGATTAACCTGCATTCAATTTTATGTTAATTAACCTGCATTCAATTTTATGTTAACCTGCATTCAATTTTATGTTGATTAACCTGCATTCAATTTTATGTAGATAAACCTGCATTCAATTTTATGTTGATTCACCTGCATTCGATTTTATGTTGATTAACCTGCATTCAATTTTATGTTGATTAACCTGCATTTCATTTTATGTTGATTGACCTGCATTTAATTTTATGTTAATTAACCTGCATTCAATTTTATGTTGATTAACCTGCATTCAATTTTATGTAGATTAACCTGCATTCAATTTTATGTTGATAACCATGCATTCAATTTTATGTTGATTAACATGCATTCAATTTTATGTTGATTAACATGCCTTAAATTTTATGTTGATAACCATGCATTCAATTTTATGTTGATTAACATGCATTCAATTTTATGTTGATTAACATGCATCCAATTTTATGTTGATTAACATGCATTCCATTTTATGTTGATTAACCTGCATTCAATTTTATGTTGATTAACCTGCATTCAATTTTATGTTGATTAACCTGCATTAAATTTTATGTTGATTACCCTGCATTCAATTTTATGTTGATTACCCTGCATTCAATTTTATGTTGATTAACCTGCATTCCATTTTATGTTGATTAACCAGCATTCAATTTTATGTTGATTAACTTGCATTCAATTTTATGTTGATTAACCTGCATTAAATTTTATGTTGATTACCCTGCATTCAATTTTATGTTGATTTACCTGCATTCAATTGTATGTTGATTCACCTGCATTCAATTTCTTGTTGATTAACCAGCATTCAATTTTATGTTGATTAACCTGCATTCAATTTTATGTTGATTAACCTGCATTCAATTTTATTTTGATTAACCTGCATTCAATGTTATGTTGATTAACCTGCATTCAATTTTATGTTGATTAACCTGCATTCAATGTTATGTTGATTAACCTGCATTCAATTTTATGTTGATTAACCTGCATTTAATTTTATGTTGATTAACCTGCATTCAATTTTATGTTGATTAACCTGCATTCAATTTTATGTTGATTAACCTGCATTCAATTTTATGTTGATTAACCTGCATTCAATGTTATGTTGATTAACCTGCATTCAATTTTATGTTGATTAACCTGCATTCAATGTTATGTTGATTAACCTGCATTCAATTTTATGTTGATTAACCTGCATTTAATTTTATGTTGATTAACCTGCATTCAATTTTATGTTGATTAACCTGCATTCAATTTTATGTTGATTAACCTGCATTCAATTTTATGTTGATTAACCTGCATTCAATCTTATGTTGATTACCCTGCATTCAATTTTATGTTGATTAACATGCATTCAATTTTATGTTGATTAACCTGCATTCAATTTTATGTTGATTAACCTGCATTCAATTTTATGTTGATTAACCAGCATTCAATTTTATGTTGATTAACCCGCATTCAATTTTATGTAGATTAACCTGCATTCAATTGTATGTTGATTAACCTGCATTCAATTTTATGTTGATTAACCTGCATTCAATTTATGTTTATTAACCTGCATTCAATTTTATGTTGATTAACCTGCATTCAATTTATGTTGATTAACCTGCATTCAATTTTAAGTTGATTAACCTGCATTCAATTTTATGTTAATTAACCTGCATTCAATTTTATGTTAACCTGCATTCAATTTTATGTTGATTAACCTGCATTCAATTTTATGTAGATAAACCTGCATTCAATTTTATGTTGATTCACCTGCATTCGATTTTATGTTGATTAACCTGCATTCAATTTTATGTTGATTAACCTGCATTTCATTTTATGTTGATTGACCTGCATTTAATTTTATGTTAATTAACCTGCATTCAATTTTATGTTGATTAACCTGCATTCAATTTTATGTAGATTAACCTGCATTCAATTTTATGTTGATAACCATGCATTCAATTTTATGTTGATTAACATGCATTCAATTTTATGTTGATTAACATGCCTTAAATTTTATGTTGATAACCATGCATTCAATTTTATGTTGATTAACATGCATTCAATTTTATGTTGATTAACATGCATCCAATTTTATGTTGATTAACATGCATTCCATTTTATGTTGATTAACCTGCATTCAATTTTATGTTGATTAACCTGCATTCAATTTTATGTTGATTAACCTGCATTAAATTTTATGTTGATTACCCTGCATTCAATTTTATGTTGATTACCCTGCATTCAATTTTATGTTGATTAACCTGCATTCCATTTTATGTTGATTAACCAGCATTCAATTTTATGTTGATTAACTTGCATTCAATTTTATGTTGATTAACCTGCATTAAATTTTATGTTGATTACCCTGCATTCAATTTTATGTTGATTTACCTGCATTCAATTGTATGTTGATTCACCTGCATTCAATTTCTTGTTGATTAACCAGCATTCAATTTTATGTTGATTAACCTGCATTCAATTTTATGTTGATTAACCTGCATTCAATTTTATTTTGATTAACCTGCATTCAATGTTATGTTGATTAACCTGCATTCAATTTTATGTTGATTAACCTGCATTCAATGTTATGTTGATTAACCTGCATTCAATTTTATGTTGATTAACCTGCATTTAATTTTATGTTGATTAACCTGCATTCAATTTTATGTTGATTAACCTGCATTCAATTTTATGTTGATTAACCTGCATTCAATTTTATGTTGATTAACCTGCATTCAATGTTATGTTGATTAACCTGCATTCAATTTTATGTTGATTAACCTGCATTCAATGTTATGTTGATTAACCTGCATTCAATTTTATGTTGATTAACCTGCATTTAATTTTATGTTGATTAACCTGCATTCAATTTTATGTTGATTAACCTGCATTCAATTTTATGTTGATTAACCTGCATTCAATTTTATGTTGATTAACCTGCATTCAATCTTATGTTGATTACCCTGCATTCAATTTTATGTTGATTAACATGCATTCAATTTTATGTTGATTAACCTGCATTCAATTTTATGTTGATTAACCTGCATTCAATTTTATGTTGATTAACCAGCATTCAATTTTATGTTGATTAACCCGCATTCAATTTTATGTAGATTAACCTGCATTCAATTGTATGTTGATTAACCTGCATTCAATTTTATGTTGATTAACCTGCATTCAATTTATGTTTATTAACCTGCATTCAATTTTATGTTGATTAACCTGCATTCAATTTATGTTGATTAACCTGCATTCAATTTTAAGTTGATTAACCTGCATTCAATTTTATGTTAATTAACCTGCATTCAATTTTATGTTAACCTGCATTCAATTTTATGTTGATTAACCTGCATTCAATTTTATGTAGATAAACCTGCATTCAATTTTATGTTGATTCACCTGCATTCGATTTTATGTTGATTAACCTGCATTCAATTTTATGTTGATTAACCTGCATTTCATTTTATGTTGATTGACCTGCATTTAATTTTATGTTAATTAACCTGCATTCAATTTTATGTTGATTAACCTGCATTCAATTTTATGTAGATTAACCTGCATTCAATTTTATGTTGATAACCATGCATTCAATTTTATGTTGATTAACATGCATTCAATTTTATGTTGATTAACATGCCTTAAATTTTATGTTGATAACCATGCATTCAATTTTATGTTGATTAACATGCATTCAATTTTATGTTGATTAACATGCATCCAATTTTATGTTGATTAACATGCATTCCATTTTATGTTGATTAACCTGCATTCAATTTTATGTTGATTAACCTGCATTCAATTTTATGTTGATTAACCTGCATTAAATTTTATGTTGATTACCCTGCATTCAATTTTATGTTGATTACCCTGCATTCAATTTTATGTTGATTAACCTGCATTCCATTTTATGTTGATTAACCTGCATTCAATTTTATGTTGATTAACCTGCATTCAATTTTACGTTGATTTACCTGCATTCAATTTTATGTTGATTCACCTGCATTCAATTTCTTGTTGATTAACCAGCATTCAATTTTATGTTGATTAACCTGCATTCAAGTTTATGTTGATTAACCTGTATTCAATTTTATGTTGATTAACCTGCATTCAATGTTATGTTGATTAACCTGCATTGAATTTTATGTTGATTAACCTGCATTCAATTTTATGTTGATTAACCTGCATTCAATTTTATGTTGATTAACCTGCATTCAATTTTATGTTGATTAACCTGCATTCAATTTTATGTTGATTAACCTGCATTCAATTTTATGTTGATTAACCTGCATTCAATTTTATGTTGATTAACCTGCATTCAATTTTATGTAGATTAACCTGCATTCAATTTTATGTTGATATCCATGCATTCAATTTTATGTTGATTAAAATGCATTCAATTTTATGTTGATTAACATGCATTCAATTTTATGGTGATTAACCTTCATTCAATCTTATGTTGATTAACCTGTATTCAATTTTATGTTGATTAACCTGCATTCAATTTTATGTTGATTAACCTGCATTCAATTTTATGTTTATTAACCTGCATTCAATTTTATGTTGATTAACCTGCATTCAATTTTATGTTGATTAACCTGCATTCAATTTTATGTTGATTAACCTGCATTCAATTTTATGTTGATTAACCTGCATTCAATTTATGTTGATTAACATGCATTCAATTTTATGTTGATTAACCTGCATTCAATTTTATGTTGATTAACCTGCATTCAATTTTATGTTGATTTACCTGCATTCAATTGTATGTTGATTCACCTGCATTCAATTTCTTGTTGATTAACCAGCATTCAATTTTATGTTGATTAACCTGCATTCAATTTTATGTTGATTAACCTGCATTCAATTTTATTTTGATTAACCTGCATTCAATGTTATGTTGATTAACCTGCATTCAATTTTATGTTGATTAACCTGCATTCAATGTTATGTTGATTAACCTGCATTCAATTTTATGTTGATTAACCTGCATTTAATTTTATGTTGATTAACCTGCATTCAATTTTATGTTGATTAACCTGCATTCAATTTTATGTTGATTAACCTGCATTCAATTTTATGTTGATTAACCTGCATTCAATCTTATGTTGATTACCCTGCATTCAATTTTATGTTGATTAACATGCATTCAATTTTATGTTGATTAACCTGCATTCAATTTTATGTTGATTAACCTGCATTCAATTTTATGTTGATTAACCAGCATTCAATTTTATGTTGATTAACCCGCATTCAATTTTATGTAGATTAACCTGCATTCAATTGTATGTTGATTAACCTGCATTCAATTTTATGTTGATTAACCTGCATTCAATTTTATGTTGATTAACCTGCATTCAATTTATGTTGATTAACCTGCATTCAATTTTAAGTTGATTAACCTGCATTCAATTGTATGTTGATTAACCTGCATTCAATTTTATGTTGATTAACCTGCATTCAATTTATGTTGATTAACCTGCATTTAATTTTATGTTGATTAACCTGCATTCAATTTATGTTGATTAACCTGCATTCAATTTTAAGTTGATTAACCTGCATTCAATTTTATGTTAATTAACCTGCATTCAATTTTATCTTAACCTGCATTCAATTTTATGTTGATTAACCTGCATTCAATTTTATGTTGATTCACCTCCATTCAATTTTATGTTGATTAACCTGCATTCAATTTTATGTTGATCAACCTGCATTTCATTTTATGTTGATTAACCTGCATTTCATTTTATGTTAATTAACCTGCATTCAATTTTATGTTGATTGACCTGCATTCAATTTTATGTTGATTAACCTGCATTCAATTTTATGTTGATTAACCTGCAATCAATTTCATGTTGATTAACCTGCATTCAATTTTATGTTGATTAACCTGCATTTAATTTTAAGTTGATTAAACTGCATTCAATTTTATGTTAATTAACCTGCATTCAATTTTATGTTGATTAACCTGCATTCAATTTTGTGTTGATTAACTGGCATTCAATTTTATGTTGATTCACCTGCATTCAATTTTATGTTGATTAACTTGCATTCAATTTTATGTTGATAACCATGCATTCAATTTTATGTTGATAACCATGCATTCAATTTTATGTTGATAACCATGCATTCAATTTTATGTTGATTAACATGCATTCAATTTTATGTTGATTAACATCTATTCAATTTTATGTTGATAACCATGCATTCAATTTTATGTTGATTAACATGCATTCAATTTTATGTGGATTAACATGCATTCAATTTTATGTTGATGAACCTGCATTCAATTTTATGTTGATTAACCTGCATTCAATTTTATGTTGATTAACCTGCATTCAATTTTATGTTGATTAACCTGCATTCAATTTTATGTTGATTACCCTGCATTCAATTTTATGTTGATTACCCTGCATTCAAATTTATGTTGATTAACCTGCATTCAATTTTATGTTGATTAACCTGCATTCAATTTTATGTTGATTAACATGCATTCAATTTTATGTTGATTAACCTGCATTCAATTTTATGTTGATTAACCTGCATTCAATTTTATGTTGATTAACCTGCATTCAATTTTATGTTGATTAACCTGCATTCAATTTTATGTAGATTAACCTGCATTCAATTTTATGTTGATAACCATGCATTCAATTTTATGTTGATTAACATGCATTCAATTTTATGTTGATTAACATGCATTCAATTTTATGGTGATTAACCTGCATTCAATCTTATGTTGATTAACCTGCATTCAATTTTATGTTGATAAACCTGCATTCAATTTTATGTTGATTAACCTGCATTCAATTTTATGTTGATTAACCTGCATTTAATTTTATGTTGATTAACCTGCATTCAATTTTATGTTGATTAACCTGCATTCAATTTTATGTTGATTAACCTGCATTAAATTTTATGTTGATTAACCTGCATTCAATTTTATGTTGATTAACCTGTATTCAATTTTATGTTGATTAACCTGCATTCAATTTTATGTTGATTAACCTGCATTCAATTTTATGTTGATTAACATGCATTCAATTTTATGTTGATTAACCTGCATTCAATTTTATGTTGATTAACCTGCATTCAATTTTATGTTGATTAACCTGCATTCAATTTTATGTTGATTAACCTGCATTCAATCTTATGTTGATTACCCTGCATTCAATTTTATGTTGATTAACCTGCATTCAATTTTATGTTGATTAACCTGCATTCAATTTTATGTTGATTAACCTGCATTCAATTTTATGTTGATTAACCAGCATTCAATTTTATGTTGATTAACCCGCATTCAATTTTATGTAGATTAACCTGAATTCAATTGTATGTTGATTAACCTGCATTCAATTTTATGTTGATTAACCTGCATTCAATTTTATGTTGATTAACCTGCATTCAATTTATGTTGATTAACCTGCATTCAATTTTATGTAGATTAACCTGAATTCAATTGTATGTTGATTAACCTGCATTCAATTTTAAGTTGATTAACCTGCATTCAATTGTATGTTGATTAACCTGCATTCAATTTTATGTTGATTAACCTGCATTCAATTTTATGTTGATTAACCTGCATTCAATTTATGTTGATTAACCTGCATTCAATTTTATGTTGATTAACCTGCATTCAATTTATGTTGATTAACCTGCATTCAATTTTATGTTGATTAACCTGCATTCAATTTATGTTGATTAACCCGCATTCAATTTTATGTAGATTAACCTGAATTCAATTGTATGTTGATTAACCTGCATTCAATTTTAAGTTGATTAACCTGCATTCAATTGTATGTTGATTAACCTGCATTCAATTTTATGTTGATTAACCTGCATTCAATTTTATGTTGATTAACCTGCATTCAATTTATGTTGATAAACCTGCATTCAATTTTATGTTGATTAACCTGCATTCAATTTATGTTGATTAACCTGCATTCAATTTTAAGTTGATTAACCTGCATTCAATTTTATGTTAATTAACCTGCATTCAATTTTATGTTAACCTGCATTCAATTTTATGTTGATTAACCTGCATTCAATTTTATGTTGATTAACCTGCATTCAATTTTATGTTGATTCACCTCCATTCAATTTTATTTTGATTAACCTGCATTCAATTTTATGTTGATTAACCTGCATTTAATTTTATGTTGATTAACCTGCATTTCATTTTAAGTTGATTACATTGCATTCAATTTTATGTTGATTAACCTGCATTCAATTTTATGTTGATTAACCTGCATTCAATTTTATGTTGATAACCATGCATTCAATTTTATGTTGATAACCATGCATTCAATTTTATGTTGATAACCATGCATTCAATTTTATGTTGATTAACATGCATTCAATTTTATGTTGATTAACATGCATTCAATTTTATGTTGATAACCATGCATTCAATTTTATGTTGATTAACATGCATTCAATTTTATGTTGATTAACATGCATTCAATTTTATGTTGATTAACATGCATTCAATTTTATGTTAACCTGCATTCAATTTTATGTTGATTAACCTGCATTCAATTTTATGTTGATTAACCTGCATTCAATTTTATGTTGATTACCCTGCATTCAATTTTATGTTGATTACCCTGCATTCAATTTTATGTTGATTAACCTGCATTCAATTTTATGTTGATTAACATGCATTCAATTTTATGTTGATTAACCTGCATTCAATTTTATGTTGATTACCCTGCATTCCATTTTATGTTGATTAACCTGCATTCAATTTTATGTTGATTAACATGCATTCAATTTTATGTTAGATAACCTGCATTCAATTTTATGTTGATTAACCTGCATTCAATTTTATGTTGATTAACCTGCATTCAATTTTATGTTGATTAACCTGCATTCAATTTTATGTAGATTAACCTGCATTCAATTTTATGTTGATAACCATGCATTCAATTTTATGTTGATTAACCTGCATTCAATTTTATGTTGATTAACCTGCAATCAATTTCATGTTGATTAACCTGCATTCAATTTTATGTTGATTAACCTGCATTTAATTTTAAGTTGATTAACCTGCATTCAATTTTATGTTAATTAACCTGCATTCAATTTTATGTTGATTAACCTGCATTCAATTTTGTGTTGATTAACTGGCATTCAATTTTATGTGGATTAACCTGCATTCAATTTTATGTTGATTAACCTGCATTCAATTTTATGTTGATAACCATGCATTCAATTTTATGTTGATAACCATGCATTCAATTTTATGTTGATAACCATGCATTCAATTTTATGTTGATTAACATGCATTCAATTTTATGTTGATTAACATGCATTCAATTTTATGTTGATAACCATGCATTCAATTTTATGTTGATTAACATGCATTCAATTTTATGTTGATTAACATGCATTCAATTTTATGTTGATTACCCTGCATTCAATTTTATGTTGATTAACATGCATTCAATTTTATGTTGATTAACCTGCATTCAATTTTATGTTGATTAACCCGCATTCAATTTTATGTAGATTAACCTGCATTCAATTGTATGTTGATTAACCTGCATTTCATTTTATGTTGATTAACCTGCATTCAATTTTATGTTGATTACCCTGCATTCAATTTTATGTTGATTACCCAGCATTCCATTTTATGTTGATTAACCTGCATTCAATTTTATGTTGATTAACATGCATTCAATTTTATGTTGATTAACCTGCATTCAATTTTATGTTGATTAACCTGCATTCAATTTTATGTTGATTAACCTGCATTCAATTTTATGTTGATTAACCTGCATTCAATTTTATGTAGATTAACCTGCATTCAATTTTATGTTGATAACCATGCATTCAATTTTATGTTGATTAACATGCATTCAATTTTATGTTGATTAACATGCATTCAATTTTATGTTGATTAACCTGCATTCAATCTTATGTTGATTTACTGCATTCAATTTTATGTTGATTAACCTGCATTCAATTTTATGTTGATTAACCTGCATTCAATTTTATGTTGATTAACCTGCATTCAATTTTATGTTGATTAACCTGCATTCAATTTTATGTTGATTAACCTGCATTCCATTTTATGTTGATTAACCTGCATTCAATTTTATGTTGATTAACCTGCATTCAATTTTATGTTGATTAACCTGTATTCAATTTTATGTTGATTAACCTGCATTCAATTTTATGTTAGATAACCTGCATTCAGATTTATGTGTATTAACCTGCATTCAATTTATGTTGATTAACATGCATTCAATTTTATGTTGATTAACCTGCATTCAATTTTATGTTGATTAACCTGCATTCAATTTTATGTTGATTTACCTGCATTCAATTTTATGTTGATTCACCTGCATTCAATTTCTTGTTGATTAACCAGCATTCAATTTTATGTTGATTAACCTGCATTCAAGTTTATGTTGATTAACCTGTATTCAATTTTATGTTGATTAACCTGCATTCAATGTTATGTTGATTAACCTGCATTGAATTTTATGTTGATAAACCTGCATTCAATTTTATGTTGATTAACCTGCATTCAATTTTATGTTGATTAACCTGCATTCAATTTTAAGTTGATTAACCTGCATTCAATTTTATGTTAATTAACCTGCATTCAATTTTATGTTGATTTACCTCCATTCAATTTTATGTTGATTAACCTGCATTCAATTTTATGTTGAATTACATTTTATGTTGATTAACCTGCATTCAATTTTATGTTGATTAACCTGCATTTAATTTTATGTTGATTAACCTGCATTTCATTTTATGTTAATTAACCTGCATTCAATTTTATGTTGATAAACCTGCATTCAATTTTATGTTGATTAACCTGCATTCAATTTTATGTTGATTAACCTGCAATCAATTTCATGTTGATTAACCTGCATTAAATTTTATGTTGATTAACCTGCATTTAATTTTAAGTTGATTAACCTGCATTCAATTTTATGTTAATTAACCTGCATTCTATTTTATGTTGATTAACCTGCATTCAATTTTGTGTTGATTAACCTGCATTCAATCTAATGTTGATTAACCTGCATTCAATTTTATGTTGATTAAGCTGCATTCAATTTTATGTTGATAACCATGCATTCAATTTTATGTTGATTAACCTGCATTCAATTTTATGTTGATTAACCTGCATTAAATTTTATGTTGATTAACCTGCAATCAATTTCATGTTGATTAACCTGCATTAAATTTTATGTTGATTAACCTGCATTCAATTTTAAGTTGATTAACCTGCATTCAATTTTTTGTTATTAACCTGCATTCAATTTTATGTTGATTAACCTGCATTCAATTTTGTGTTGATTAACCTGCATTCAATTTTATGTTGATTAACCTGCATTCAATTTTATGTTGATTAACCTGCATTCAATTTTATGTTGATTAACCTGCAATCAATTTCATGTTGATTAACCTGCATTCAATTTTATGTTGATTCACCTGCATTCAATTTTAAGTTGATTAACCTGCATTCAATTTTATGTTAATTAACCTGCATTCAATTTTATGTTGATTAATCTGCATTCAATTTTATGTTGATTAACCTGCATTCAATTTTATGTTGATTAACCTGCATTCAATTTTATGTTGATTAACCTGCATTCAATTTTATGTTGATTAACCTGCATTCAATTTTATGTTGATAACCATGCATTCAATTTTATGTTGATTAACCTGCATTCAATTTTAAGTTGATTAACCTGCATTCAATTTTAAGTTGATTAACCTGCATTCAATTTTATGTTAATTAACCTGCATTCAATTTTATGTTGATTAACCTGCATTCAATTTTATGTTGATTAACCTGCATTCGATTTTATGTTGATAACCATGCATTCAATTTTATGTTGATAACCATGCATTATATTTTATGTTGATTAACTTTCATTCAATTTTATGTTGATTAACATGCATTCAATTTTATGTTGATTCACCTGCATTCAATTTTATGTTGATTAACCTGCATTCAATTTTATGTTGATTAACCTGCATTCAATTTTATGTTGATTCACCTGCATTCAATTTTAAGTTGATTAACCTGCATTCAATTTTAAGTTGATTAACCTGCATTCAATTTTATGTTAATTAACCTGCATTCAATTTTATGTTGATTTACCTGCATTCAATTTTATGTTGATTCACCTGCATTCAATTTCTTGTTGATTAACCAGCATTCAATTTTATGTTGATTAACCTGCATTCAATTTTATGTTGATTAACCTGTATTCAATTTTATGTTGATTAACCTGCATTCAATGTTATGTTGATTAACCTGCATTGAATTTTATGTTGATAAACCTGCATTCAATTTTATGTTGATTAACCTGCATTCAATTTTATGTTGATTAACCTGCATTCAATTTTAAGTTGATTAACCTGCATTCAATTTTATGTTAATTAACCTGCATTCAATTTTATGTTGATTCACCTCCATTCAATTTTATGTTGATTAACCTGCATTCAATTTTATGTTGAATTACATTTTATGTTGATTAACCTGCATTCAATTTTATGTTGATTAAGCTGCATTCAATTTTATGTTGATAACCATGCATTCAATTTTATGTTGATTAACCTGCATTCAATTTTATGTTGATTAACCTGCATTCAATTTTATGTTGATTAACCTGCAATCAATTTCATGTTGATTAACCTGCATTAAATTTTATGTTGATTAACCTGCATTCAATTTTAAGTTGATTAACCTGCATTCAATTTTTTGTTATTAACCTGCATTCAATTTTATGTTGATTAACCTGCATTCAATTTTGTGTTGATTAACCTGCATTCAATTTTATGTTGATTAACCTGCATTCAATTTTATGTTGATTAACCTGCATTCAATTTTATGTTGATTAACCTGCAATCAATTTCATGTTGATTAACCTGCATTCAATTTTATGTTGATTCACCTGCATTCAATTTTAAGTTGATTAACCTGCATTCAATTTTATGTTAATTAACCTGCATTCAATTTTATGTTGATTAATCTGCATTCAATTTTATGTTGATTAACCTGCATTCAATTTTATGTTGATTAACCTGCATTCAATTTTATGTTGATTAACCTGCATTCAATTTTATGTTGATTAACCTGCATTCAATTTTATGTTGATAACCATGCATTCAATTTTATGTTGATTAACCTGCATTCAATTTTAAGTTGATTAACCTGCATTCAATTTTAAGTTGATTAACCTGCATTCAATTTTATGTTAATTAACCTGCATTCAATTTTATGTTGATTAACCTGCATTCAATTTTATGTTGATTAACCTGCATTCGATTTTATGTTGATAACCATGCATTCAATTTTATGTTGATAACCATGCATTATATTTTATGTTGATTAACCTGCATTCAATTTTATTTTGATTAACATGCATTCAATTTTATGTTGATTAACCTGCATTCAATTTTATGTTGATTAACCTGCATTCAATTTTATGTTGATTAACCTGCATTCAATTTTATGTTGATTCACCTGCATTCAATTTTAAGTTGATTAACCTGCATTCAATTTTAAGTTGATTAACCTGCATTCAATTTTATGTTAATTAACCTGCATTCAATTTTATGTTGATTAACCTGCATTCAATTTTATGTTGATTAACCTGCATTCAATTTTATGTTGATTCACCTCCATTCAATTTTATGTTGATTAACCTGCATTCAATTTTATGTTGATTAACCTGCATTCAATTTTATGTTGATTCACCTGCATTCAATTTTAAGTTGATTAACCTGCATTCAATTTTTAGTTAATTAACCTGCATTCAATTTTATATTAATTAACCTGCATTCAATTTTATGTTGATTAACCTGCATTCAATTTATGTTGATTAACCTGCATTCAATTTTATGTTGATTCACCTGCATTCAATTTTATATTGATTAACCTGCATTCAATTTTATGTTGATTAACCTGCATTAAATTTTATGTTGATTAACCTGCATTCAATTTTATGTTGATTAACCTGCATTCAATTTTATGTTGATTAACATGCATTCAATTTTATGTTGATTAACCTGCATGTTATTTTATGTTAATTAACCTGCATTCAATTTTATGTTGATTAACCTGCATTCAATTTTATGTTGATTAACCTTCAATGAATTTCATGTTGATTAACCTACATTCAATTTTATGTTGATTAACCTGCATTCAATTTTAAGTTGATTAACCTGCATTCAATTTTATGTTAATTAACATGCATTCAATTTTATGTTGATTAACCTGCATTCAATTTTATGTTGATTAACCTGCATTCAATTTTATGTTGATTAACCTGCATTCAATTTTATGTTGATTAACCTGCATTCAATTTTATGTTGATTAACCTGCATTCAATTTTATGTTGATAACCATGCATTCAATTTTATGTTGATTAACCTGCATTCAATTTTAAGTTGATTAACCTGCATTCAATTTTAAGTTGATTAACCTGCATTCAATTTTATGTTAATTAACCTGCATTCAATTTTATGTAGATTAACCTGCATTCAATTTTATGATGATTAACCTGCATTCGATTTTATGTTGATAACCATGCATTCAATTTTATGTTGATAACCATGCATTATATTTTATGTTGATTAACATGCATTCAATTTTATGTTGATTAACATGCATTCAATTTTATGTTGATTCACCTGCATTCAATTTTATGTTGATTAACCTGCATTCAATTTTATGTTGATTAACCTGCATTCAATTTCATGTTTATTCACCTGCATTCAATTTTAAGTTGATTAACCTGCATTCAATTTTAAGTTGATTAACCTGCATTCAATATTATGTTAATAAACCTGCATTCAATTTTATGTTGATTAACCTGCATTCAATTTTATGTTGATTAACCTGCATTAAATTTTATGTTGATTCACCTGCATTCAATTTTAAGTTGATTAACCTGCATTCAATTTTTAGTTGATTAACCTGCATTCAATTTTATGTTAATTAACCTGCATTCAATTTTATGTTGATTAACCTGCATTCCATTTATGTTGATTAACCTGCATTCAATTTTATGTTGATTCACCTGCATTCAATTTTATATTGATTAACCTGCATTCAATTTTATGTTGATTAACCTGCATTAAATTTTATGTTGATTAACCTGCATTCAATTTTATGTTGATTAACCTGCATTCAATTTTATGTTGATTAACATGCATTCAATTTTATGTTGATTAACCTGCATTTTATTTTATGTTAATTAACCTGCATTCAATTTTATGTTGATTAACCTGCATTCAATTTTATGTTGATTAACCTTCAATCAATTTCATGTTGATTAACCTACATTCAATTTTATGTTGATTAACCTGCATTCAATTTTAAGTTGATTAACCTGCATTCAATTTTATGTTAATTAACATGCATTCAATTTTATGTTGATTAACCTGCATTCAATTTTATGTTGATTAACCTGCATTCAATTTTATGTTGATTAACCTGCATTCAATTTTATGTTGATTAACCTGCATTCAATTTTATGTTGATTAACCTGCATTCAATTTTATGTTTATAACCATGCATTCAATTTTATGTTGATAACCATGCATTCAATTTTATGTTGATTAACATGCATTCAATTTTATGTTGATTAACATGCATTCAATTTTATGTTGATTAACATGCATTGAATTTTATGTTGATTAACCTGCATTCAATTTTATGTTGATTAACCTGCATTCAATTTTATGTTGATTAACATGCATTCAATTTTATGTTGATTAACCTGCATTCAATTTTATGTTGATTAACCTGCATTAAATTTTATGTTGATTAACCTGCATTCAATTTTATGTTGATTAACCTGCATTCAATTTTATGTAGATTAACCTGCATTCAATTTTATGTTGATAACCATGCATTCAATTTTATGTTGATTAACATGCATTCAATTTTATGTTGATTAACATGCATTCAATTTTATGTTGATTAACCTGCATTCAATCTTATGTTGATTAACCTGCATTCAATTTTATGTTGATTAACCTGCATTCAATTTTATGTTGATTAACCTGCATTCAATTTTATGTTGATTAACCTGCATTCAATTTTATGTTGATTAACCTGCATTCAATTTTATGTTGATTAACCTGCATTCAATTTTAAGTTGATTAACGTGCATTCAATTTTATGTTGATTAACATGCATTCAATTTTATGTTGATTAACCTGCATTCAATTTTATGTTGATTAACATGCATTCAATGTTATGTTGATTAACCTGCATTCAATTTTATGTTGATTAACCTGCATTCAATTTTGTGTTGATTAACCTGCATTCAATGTTATGTTGATTAACCTGCATTCAATTTTATGTTGATTAACCTGCATTCAATTTTATGTTGATTAACCTGCATTCAATTTTATGTTGATTAACCTGCATTCAATTTTATGTTGATTAACCTGCATTCAATTTTATGTTGATTAACCTGCATTCAATTTTAAGTTGATTAACCTGCATTCAATTGTATGTTGATTAACCTGCATTCAATTTTATGTTGATTAACCTGCATTCAATTTTAAGTTGATTAACCTGCATTCAATTTTAAGTTGATAAACCTGCATTCAATTTTATGTTGATTAACCTGCATTCAATTTTAAGTTGATTAACCTGCATTCAATTTTAAGTTGATTAACCTGCATTCAATTTTATGTTAATTAACCTGCATTCAATTTTATGTTGATTAACCTGCATTCAATTTTATGTTGATTAACCTGCATTCAATTTTATGTTGATTCACCTGCATTCAATTTTATATTGATTAACCTGCATTCAATTTTATGTTGATTAACCTGCATTCAATTTTATGTTGATTAACCTGCATTCAATTTTAAGTTGATTAACCTGCATTCAATTTTTAGTTGATTAACCTGCATTCAATTTTATGTTAATTAACCTGCATTCAATTTTATGTTGATTAACCTGCATTCAATTTTATGTTGATTAACCTGCATTCAATTTTATGTTGATTCACCTGCATTCAATTTTATATTGATTAACCTGCATTCAATTTTATGTTGATTAACCTGCATTCAATTTTATGTTGATTAACCTGCATTCAATTTTATGTTGATTAACCTGCATTCAATTTTATGTTGATTAACATGCATTCAATTTTATGTTGAATGACCTGCATTCAATTGTATGTTAATTAACCTGCATTCAATTTTATGTTGATTAACCTGCATTCAATTTTATGTTGATTAACCTGCATTCAATTTTATGTTGATTAACCTGCATTCAATTTTATGTTGATTAACCTGCATTCAATTTTATGTTGATTACCCTGCATTCAATTTTATGTTGATTAACCTGCATTCAATTTTATGTTGATTAACCTGCATTCAATTTTATGTTGATTAACCTGCATTCAATTTTATGTTGATTAACCTGCATTCAATTTTATGTTGATTAACCTGTATTCAATTTTATGTTTATAACCATGCATTCAATTTTATGTTGATAACCATGCATTCAATTTTATGTTGATTAACATGCATTCAATTTTATGTTGATTAACATGCATTCAATTTTATGTTGATTAACATGCATTGAATTTTATGTTGATTAACCTGCATTCAATTTTATGTTGATTAACCTGCATTCAATTTTATGTTGATTAACATGCATTCAATTTTATGTTGATTAACCTGCATTCAATTTTATGTTGATTAACCTGCATTCAATTTTATGTTGATTAACCTGCATTCAATTTTATGTTGATTAACCTGCATTCAATTTTATGTAGATTAACCTGCATTCAATTTTATGTTGATAACCATGCATTCAATTTTATGTTGATTAACATGCATTCAATTTTATGTTGATTAACATGCATTCAATTTTATGTTGATTAACCTGCATTCAATCTTATGTTGATTAACCTGCATTCAATTTTATGTTGATTAACCTGCATTCAATTTTATGTTGATTAACCTGCATTCAATTTTATGTTGATTAACCTGCATTCAACTTTATGTTGATTAACCTGCATTCAATTTTATGTTGATTAACCTGCATTCAATTTTATGTTGATTAACCTGCATTCAATTTTAAGTTGATTAACCTGCATTCAATTTTATGTTGATTAACATGCATTCAATTTTATGTTGATTCACCTGCATTCAATTTTATGTTGATTAACATGCATTCAATGTTATGTTGATTAACCTGCATTCAATTTTATGTTGATTAACCTGCATTCAATTTTGTGTTTATTAACCTGCATTCAATGTTATGTTGATTAACCTGCATTCAATTTTATGTTGATTAACCTGCATTCAATTTTATGTTGATTAACCTGCATTCAATTTTATGTTGATTAACCTGCATTCAATTTTATGTTGATTAACCTGCATTCAATTTTATGTTGATTAACCTGCATTCAATTTTATGTTGATTAACCTGCATTCAATTTTAAGTTGATTAACCTGCATTCAATTGTATGTTGATTAACCTGCATTCAATTTTATGTTGATTAACCTGCATTCAATTTTAAGTTGATTAACCTGCATTCAATTTTAAGTTGATAAACCTGCATTCAATTTTATGTTGATTAACCTGCATTCAATTTTAAGTTGATTAACCTGCATTCAATTTTAAGTTGATTAACCTGCATTCAATTTTATGTTAATTAACCTGCATTCAATTTTATGTTGATTAACCTGCATTCAATTTTATGTTGATTCACCTGCATTCGATTTTATGTTGATAACCATGCATTCAATTTTATGTTGATAACCATGCATTCAATTTTATGTTGATTAACATGCATTCAATTTTATGTTGATTAACCTGCATTCAATTTTATGTTGATTAACCTGCATTCAATTTTATGTTGATTCACCTGCATTCAATTTTAAGTTGATTAACCTGCATTCAATTTTAAGTTGATTAACCTGCATTCAATTTTATGTTGATTCACCTGCATTCAATGTTAAGTTGATTAACCTGCATTCAATTTTTAGTTGATTTACCTGCATTCAATTTTATGTTAATTAACCTGCATTCAATTTTATGTTGATTAACCTGCATTCAATTTTATGTTGATTAACCTGCATTCAATTTTATGTTGATTCACCTGCATTCAATTTTATATTGATTAACCTGCATTCAATTTTATGTTGATTAACCTGCATTCAATTTTATGTTGATTAACCTGCATTCAATTTTATGTTGATTAACCTGCTTTCAATTTTATGTTGATTAACATGCATTCAATTTTATGTTGATTAACCTGCATTCAATTGTATGTTAATTAACCTGCATTCAATTTTATGTTGATTAACCTGCATTCAATTTTATGTTGATTAACCTGCATTCAATTTTATGTTGATTAACCTGCATTCAATTTTATGTTGATTAACCTGCATTCAATTTTATGTTGATTAACCTGCATTCAATTTTATGTTGATTAACCTGCATTCAATTTTATGTTGATTAACCTGCATTCAATTTTATGTTGATTAACCTGCATTCAATTTTAAGTTGATTAACCTGCATTCAATTTTATGTTGATTAACATGCATTCAATATTATGTTGATTAACCTTCATTCAATTTTATGTTGATTAACATGCATTCAATGTTATGTTGATTAACCTGCATTCAATTTTATGTTGATTAACCTGCATTCAATTTTGTGTTGATTAACCTGCATTTAATGTTATGTTGATTAACCTGCATTCAATTTTATGTTGATTAACCTGAATTCAATTTTATGTTGATTGACCTGCATTCAATTTTATGTTGATTAACCTGCATTCAATTTTATGTTGATTAACCTGCATTCAATTTTATGTTGATTAACCTGCATTCAATTTTATGTTGATTAACCTGCATTCAATTTTATGTTGATTAACCTGCATTCAATTTTAAGTTGATTAACCTGCATTCAATTGTATGTTGATTAACCTGCATTCAATTTTATGTTGATTAACCTGCATTCAATTTTAAGTTGATTAACCTGCATTCAATTTTAAGTTGATAAACCTGCATTCAATTTTATGTTGATTAACCTGCATTCAATTTTAAGTTGATTAACCTGCATTCAATTTTAAGTTGATTAACCTGCATTCAATTTTATGTTAATTAACCTGCATTCAATTTCATGTTGATTAACCTGCATTCAATTTTATGTTGATTAACCTGCATTCGATTTTATGTTGATAACCATGCATTCAATTTTATGTTGATAATATGCATTCAATTTTATGTTGATTAACATGCATTCAATTTCATGTTGATTAACATGCATTCAATTTTATGTTGATTCACCTGCATTCAATTTTATGTTGATTAACCTGCATTCAATTTTATGTTGATTAACCTGCATTCAATTTTATGTTGATTCACCTGCATTCAATTTTAAGTTGATTAACCTGCATTCAATTTTAAGTTGATTAACCTGCATTCAATTTTATGTTGATTCACCTGCATTCAATGTTAAGTTGATTAACCTGCATTCAATTTTTAGTTGATTACCCTGCATTCAATTTTATGTTAATTAACCTGCATTCAATTTTATGTTGATAAACCTGCATTCAATTTTATGTTGATTAAACTGCATTCAATTTTATGTTGATTCACCTTCATTCAATTTTATATTGATTAACCTGCATTCAATTTTATGTTGATTAACCTGCATTAAATTTTATGTTGATTAACCTGCATTCAATTTTATGTTGATTAACCTGCATTCAATTTTATGTTGATTAACATGCATTCAATTTTATGTTGATTAACCTGCATTCAATTTTATGTTGATTAACCTGCATTCAATTTTATGTTGATTAACCTGCATTCAATTTTATGTTGATTAACCTGCATTCAATTTTATGTTAATTAACCTGCATTCAATTTTATGTTGATTAACCTTCAATCAATTTCATGTTGATTAACCTACATTCAATTTTATGTTGATTAACCTGCATTCAATTTTAAGTTGATTAACCTGCATTCAATTTTATGTTAATTAACATGCATGCAATTTTATGTTGATTAACCTGCATTAAATTTTATGTTGATTAACCTGCATTCAATTTTATGTTGATTAACCTGCATTCAATTTTATGTTGATTAACCTGCATTCAATTTTATGTTGATTAACCTGCATTCAATTTTATGTTGATTAACCTGCATTCAATTTTATGTTTATAACCATGCATTCAATTTTATGCTGATAACCATGCATTCAATTTTATGTTGATTAACATGCATTCAATTTTAAGTTGATTAACCTGCATTCAATTTTATGTTAATTAACCTGCATTCAATTTTATGTTGATTAACCTGAATTCGATTTTATGTTGATAACCATGCATTCAATTTTATGTTGATAACCATGCATTCAATTTTATGTTGATTAACATGCATTCAATTTTATGTTGATTAACATGCATTCAATTTTATGTTGATTCACCTGCATTCAATTTTATGTTGATTAACCTGCATTCAATTTTATGTTGATTAACCTGCATTCAATTTTATGTTGATTAACCTGCATTCAATTTTAAGTTGATTAACCTGCATTCAATTTTAAGTTGATTAACCTGCATTCAATTTTATGTTAATTAACCTGCATTCAATTTTATGTTGATTAACCTGCATTCAATTTTATGTTGATTAACCTGCATTCAATTTTATGTTGATTCACCTCCATTCAATTTTATGTTGATTAACCTGCATTCAATTTTATGTTGATTAACCTGCATTCAATTTTAAGTTGATTAACCTGCATTCAATTTTAAGTTGATTAACCTGCATTCAATTTTATGTTAATTAACCTGCATTCAATTTTATGTTGATTAACCTGCATTCAATTTTATGTTGATTAACCTGCATTCGATTTTATGTTGATAACCATGCATTCAATTTTATGTTGATAACCATGCATTCAATTTTATGTTGATTAACATGCATTCAATTTTATGTTGATTAACATGCATTCAATTTTATGTTGATTCACCTGCATTCAATTTTATGTTGATTAACCTGCATTCAATTTTATGTTGATTAACCTGCATTCAATTTTATGTTGATTCACCTGCATTCAATTTTAAGTTGATTAACCTGCATTCAATTTTAAGTTGATTAACCTGCATTCAATTTTATGTTAATTAACCTGCATTCAATTTTATGTTGATTAACCTGCATTCAATTTTATGTTGATTAACCTGCATTCAATTTTATGTTGATTCACCTCCATTCAATTTTATGTTGATTAACCTGCATTCAATTTTATGTTGATTAACCTGCATTCAATTTTATGTTGATTCACCTGCATTCAATTTTAAGTTGATTAACCTGCATTCAATTTTTAGTTGATTAACCTGCATTCAATTTTATGTTAATTAACCTGCATTCAATTTTATGTTGATTAACCTGCATTCAATTTATGTTGATTAACCTGCATTCAATTTTATGTTGATTCACCTGCATTCAATTTTATATTGATTAACCTGCATTCAATTTTATGTTGATTAACCTGCATTAAATTTTATGTTGATTAACCTGCATTCAATTTTATGTTGATTAACCTGCATTCAATTTTATGTTGATTAACATGCATTCAATTTTATGTTGATTAACCTGCATTTTATTTTATGTTAATTAACCTGCATTCAATTTTATGTTGATTAACCTGCATTCAATTTTATGTTGATTAACCTTCAATCAATTTCATGTTGATTAACCTACATTCAATTTTATGTTGATTAACCTGCATTCAATTTTAAGTTGATTAACCTGCATTCAATTTTAGGTTAATTAACATGCATTCAATTTTATGTTGATTAACCTGCATTCAATTTTATGTTGATTAACCTGCATTCAATTTTATGTTGATTAACCTGCATTCAATTTTATGTTGATTAACCTGCATTCAATTTTATGTTGATTAACCTGCATTCAATTTTATGTTTATAACCATGCATTCAATTTTATGTTGATAACCATGCATTCAATTTTATGTTGATTAACATGCATTCAATTTTATGTTGATTAACATGCATTCAATTTTATGTTGATTAACATGCATTGAATTTTATGTTGATTAACCTGCATTCAATTTTATGTTGATTAACCTGCATTCAATTTTATGTTGATTAACATGCATTCAATTTTATGTTGATTAACCTGCATTCAATTTTATGTTGATTAACCTGCATTCAATTTTATGTTGATTAACCTGCATTCAATTTTATGTTGATTAACCTGCATTCAATTTTATGTAGATTAACCTGTATACAATTTTATGTTGATAACAATGATTTCAATTTTATGTTGATTAACATGCATTCAATTTTATGTTGATTAACATGCATTCAATTTTATGTTGATTAACCTGCATTCAATCTTATGTTGATTAACCTGCATTCAATTTTATGTTGATTAACCTGCATTCAATTTTATGTTGATTAACCTGCATTCAATTTTATGTTGATTAACCTGCATTCAATTTTATGTTGATTAACCTGCATTCAATTTTATGTTGATTAACCTGCATTCAATTTTATGTTGATTAACCTGCATTCAATTTTAAGTTGATTAACCTGCATTCAATTTTATGTTGATTAACATGCATTCAATTTTATGTTAATTAACCTGCATTCAATTTTATGTTGATTAACATGCATTCAATGTTATGTTGATTAACCTGCATTCAATTTTATGTTGATTAACCTGCATTCAATTTTGTGTTGATTAACCTGCATTCAATGTTATGTTGATTAACCTGCATTCAATTTTATGTTGATTAACCTGCATTCAATTTTATGTTGATTAACCTGCATTCAATTTTATGTTGATTAACCTGCATTCAATTTTATGTTAATTAACCTGCATTCAATTGTATGTTGATTAACCTGCATTCAATTTTATGTTGATTAACCTGCATTCGATTTTATGTTGATAACCATGCATTCAATTTTATGTTTATAACCATGCATTCAATTTTATGTTGATTAACATGCATTCAATTTCATGTTGATTAACATGCATTCAATTTTATGTTGATAAACCTGCATTCAATTTTATGTTGATTAACCTGCATTCAATTTTATGTTGATTCACCTGCATTCAATTTTATATTGATTAACCTGCATTCAATTTTATGTTGATAAACATGCATTAAATTTTATGTTGATTAACCTGCATTCAATTTTATGTTGATTAACATGCATTCAATTTTATG
Organism: Euprymna scolopes; assembly: GCF_053919585.1. Classification (NCBI taxonomy): domain Eukaryota; kingdom Metazoa; phylum Mollusca; class Cephalopoda; order Sepiida; family Sepiolidae; genus Euprymna; species Euprymna scolopes. The sequence goes on from NC_136527.1 coordinate 118,829,382, forward strand.
TTGATTAACCTGCATTCAATTTTATGTTAATTAACCTGCATTCAATTTTATGTTGATTAACCTGCATTCAATTTTATGTTGATTAACCTGCATTCAATTTTATGTTGATTAACCTGCATTCAATTTTATGTTGATTAACCTTCAATCAATTTCATGTTGATTAACCTACATTCAATTTTATGTTGATTAACCTGCATTCAATTTTAAGTTGATTAACCTGCATTCAATTTTATGTTAATTAACATGCATTCAATTTTATGTTGATTAACCTGCATTCAATTTTATGTTGATTAACCAGCATTCAATTTTATGTTGATTAACCTGCATTCAATTTTATGTTGATTAACCTGCATTCGATTTTATGTTGATAACCATGCATTCAATTTAATGTTGATAACCATGCATTCAATTTTATGTTGATTAACATGCATTCAATTTTATGTTGATTAACATGCATTCAATTTTATGTTGATTCACCTGCATTCAATTTTATGTTGATTAACCTGCATTCAATTTTATGTTGATTAACCTGCATTCAATTTTATGTTGATTCACCTGCATTCAATTTTAAGTTGATTAACCTGCATTCAATTTTAAGTTGATTAACCTGCATTCAATTTTATGTTAATTAACCTGCATTCAATTTTATGTTGATTAACCTGCATTCAATTTTATGTTGATTAACCTGCATTCAATTTTATGTTGATTAACCTGCATTCAATTTTATGTTAATTAACCTGCATTCAATTGTATGTTGATTAACCTGCATTCAATTTTATGTTGATTAACCTGCATTCGATTTTATGTTGATAACCATGCATTCAATTTTATGTTTATAACCATGCATTCAATTTTATGTTGATTAACATGCATTCAATTTCATGTTGATTAACATGCATTCAATTTTATGTTGATAAACCTGCATTCAATTTTATGTTGATTAACCTGCATTCAATTTTATGTTGATTCACCTGCATTCAATTTTATATTGATTAACCTGCATTCAATTTTATGTTGATAAACATGCATTAAATTTTATGTTGATTAACCTGCATTCAATTTTATGTTGATTAACATGCATTCAATTTTATGTTGATTAACCTGCATTCAATTTTATGTTAATTAACCTGCATTCAATTTTATGTTGATTAACCTGCATTCAATTTTATGTTGATTAACCTGCATTCAATTTTATGTTGATTAACCTGCATTCAATTTTATGTTGATTAACCTTCAATCAATTTCATGTTGATTAACCTACATTCAATTTTATGTTGATTAACCTGCATTCAATTTTAAGTTGATTAACCTGCATTCAATTTTATGTTAATTAACATGCATTCAATTTTATGTTGATTAACCTGCATTCAATTTTATGTTGATAAACAGCATTCAATTTTATGTTGATTAACCTGCATTCAATTTTATGTTGATTAACCTGCATTCGATTTTATGTTGATAACCATGCATTCAATTTAATGTTGATAACCATGCATTCAATTTTATGTTGATTAACATGCATTCAATTTTATGTTGATTAACATGCATTCAATTTTATGTTGATTCACCTGCATTCAATTTTATGTTGATTAACCTGCATTCAATTTTATGTTGATTAACCTGCATTCAATTTTATGTTGATTCACCTGCATTCAATTTTAAGTTGATTAACCTGCATTCAATTTTAAGTTGATTAACCTGCATTCAATTTTATGTTAATTAACCTGCATTCAATTTTATGTTGATTAACCTGCATTAAATTTTATGTTGATTAACCTGCATTCAATTTTATGTTGATTCACCTCCATTCAATTTTATGTTGATTAACCTGCATTCAATTTTATGTTGATTAACCTGCATTCAATTTTATGTTGATTCACCTGCATTTAATTTTAAGTTGATAACCATGCATTCAATTTTTAGTTGATTAACCTGCATTCAATTTTATGTTAATTAACCTGCATTCAATTTTATGTTGATTAACCTGCATTCAATTTTATGTTGATTAACCTGCATTCAATTTTATGTTGATTCACCTGCATTCAATTTTATATTGATTAACCTGCATTCAATTTTATGTTGATTAACCTGCATTAAATTTTATGTTGATTAACCTGCATTCAATTTTATGTTGATTAACCTGCATTCAATTTTATGTTGATTAACATGCATTCAATTTTATGTTGATTAACCTGCATTTTATTTTATGTTAATTAACATGCATTCAATTTTATGTTGATTAACCTGCATTCAATTTTATGTTGATTAACCTGCATTCAATTTTAAGTTGATTAACCTGCATTCAATTTTAAGTTGATTAACCTGCATTCAATTTTATGTTGATTCACCTGCATTCAATGTTAAGTTGATTAACCTGCATTCAATTTTTAGTTGATTAACCTGCATTCAATTTTATGTTAATTAACCTGCATTCAATTTTATGTTGATTAACCTGCATTCAATTTTATGTTGATAAACCTGCATTCAATTTTATGTTGATTCACCTGCATTCAATTTTATATTGATTAACCTGCATTCAATTTTATGTTGATTAACCTGCATTCAATTTTATGTTGATTAACCTGCATTCAATTTTATGTTGATTAACCTGCATTCAATTTTATGTTGATTAACATGCATTCAATTTTATGTTGATTAACCTGCATTCAATTGTATGTTAATTAACCTGCATTCAATTTTATGTTGATTAACCTGCATTCAATTTTATGTTGATTACCCTGCATTCAATTTTATGTTGATTAACCTGCATTCAATTTTATGTTGATTAACCTGCATTCAATTTTATGTTGATTAACCTGCATTCAATTTTATGTTGATTAACCTGCATTCAATTTTATGTTGATTAACCTGCATTCAATTTTATGTTGATTAACCTGCATTCAATTTTAAGTTGATTAACCTGCATTCAATTTTATGTTGATTAACATGCATTCAATATTATGTTGATTAACCTTCATTCAATTTTATGTTGATTAACATGCATTCAATGTTATGTTGATTAACCTGCATTCAATTTTATGTTGATTAACCTGCATTCAATTTTGTGTTGATTAACCTGCATTTAATGTTATGTTGATTAACCTGCATTCAATTTTATGTTGATAAACCTGCATTCAATTTTATGTTGATTAACCTGCATTCAATTTTATGTTGATTAACCTGCATTCAATTTTATGTTGATTAACCTGCATTCAATTTTATGTTGATTAACCTGCATTCAATTTTATGTTGATTAACCTGCATTCAATTTTATGTTGATTAACCTGCATTCAATTTTAAGTTGATTAACCTGCATTCAATTGTATGTTGATTAACCTGCATTCAATTTTATGTTGATTAACCTGCATTCAATTTTAAGTTGATTAACCTGCATTCAATTTTAAGTTGATAAACCTGCATTCAATTTTATGTTGATTAACCTGCATTCAATTTTAAGTTGATTAACCTGCATTCAATTTTAAGTTGATTAACCTGCATTCAATTTTATGTTAATTAACCTGCATTCAATTTCATGTTGATTAACCTGCATTCAATTTTATGTTGATTAACCTGCATTCGATTTTATGTTGATAACCATGCATTCAATTTTATGTTGATAATATGCATTCAATTTTATGTTGATTAACATGCATTCAATTTCATGTTGATTAACATGCATTCAATTTTATGTTGATTCACCTGCATTCAATTTTATGTTGATTAACCTGCATTCAATTTTATGTTGATTAACCTGCATTCAATTTTATGTTGATTCACCTGCATTCAATTTTAAGTTGATTAACCTGCATTCAATTTTAAGTTGATTAACCTGCATTCAATTTTATGTTAATTAACCTGCATTCAATTTTATGTTGATTAACCTGCATTCAATTTTATGTTGATTAACCTGCATTCGATTTTATGTTGATAACCATGCATTCAATTTTATGTTGATAACCATGCATTCAATTTTATGTTGATTAACATGCATTCAATTTTATGTTGATTAACATGCATTCAATTTTATGTTGATTCACCTGCATTCAATTTTATGTTGATTAACCTGCATTCAATTTTATGTTGATTAACCTGCATTCAATTTTATGTTGATTCACCTGCATTCAATTTTAAGTTGATTAACCTGCATTCAATTTTAAGTTGATTAACCTGCATTCAATTTTATGTTAATTAACCTGCATTCAATTTTATGTTGATTAACCTGCATTCAATTTTATGTTGATTAACCTGCATTCAATTTTATGTTGATTCACCTCCATTCAATTTTATGTTGATTAACCTGCATTCAATTTTATGTTGATTAACCTGCATTCAATTTTATGTTGATTCACCTGCATTCAATTTTAAGTTGATTAACCTGCATTCAATTTTTAGTTGATTAACCTGCATTCAATTTTATGTTAATTAACCTGCATTCAATTTTATGTTGATTAACCTGCATTCAATTTATGTTGATTAACCTGCATTCAATTTTATGTTGATTCACCTGCATTCAATTTTATATTGATTAACCTGCATTCAATTTTATGTTGATTAACCTGCATTAAATTTTATGTTGATTAACCTGCATTCAATTTTATGTTGATTAACCTGCATTCAATTTTATGTTGATTAACATGCATTCAATTTTATGTTGATTAACCTGCATTTTATTTTATGTTAATTAACCTGCATTCAATTTTATGTTGATTAACCTGCATTCAATTTTATGTTGATTAACCTTCAATCAATTTCATGTTGATTAACCTACATTCAATTTTATGTTGATTAACCTGCATTCAATTTTAAGTTGATTAACCTGCATTCAATATTATGTTAATTAACATGCATTCAATTTTATGTTGATTAACCTGCATTCAATTTTATGTTGATTAACCTGCATTCAATTTTATGTTGATTAACCTGCATTCAATTTTATGTTGATTAACCTGCATTCAATTTTATGTTGATTAACCTGCATTCAATTTTATGTTTATAACCATGCATTCAATTTTATGTTGATAACCATGCATTCAATTTTATGTTGATTAACATGCATTCAATTTTATGTTGATTAACATGCATTCAATTTTATGTTGATTAACATGCATTGAATTTTATGTTGATTAACCTGCATTCAATTTTATGTTGATTAACCTGCATTCAATTTTATGTTGATTAACATGCATTCAATTTTATGTTGATTAACCTGCATTCAATTTTATGTTGATTAACCTGCATTCAATTTTATGTTGATTAACCTGCATTCAATTTTATGTTGATTAACCTGCATTCAATTTTATGTAGATTAACCTGTATACAATTTTATGTTGATAACAATGATTTCAATTTTATGTTGATTAACATGCATTCAATTTTATGTTGATTAACATGCATTCAATTTTATGTTGATTAACCTGCATTCAATCTTATGTTGATTAACCTGCATTCAATTTTATGTTGATTAACCTGCATTCAATTTTATGTTGATTAACCTGCATTCAATTTTATGTTGATTAACCTGCATTCAATTTTATGTTGATTAACCTGCATTCAATTTTATGTTGATTAACCTGCATTCAATTTTATGTTGATTAACCTGCATTCAATTTTATGTTGATTAACCTGCATTCAATTTTAAGTTGATTAACCTGCATTCAATTTTATGTTGATTAACATGCATTCAATTTTATGTTAATTAACCTGCATTCAATTTTATGTTGATTAACATGCATTCAATGTTATGTTGATTAACCTGCATTCAATTTTATGTTGATTAACCTGCATTCAATTTTGTGTTGATTAACCTGCATTCAATGTTATGTTGATTAACCTGCATTCAATTTTATGTTGATTAACCTGCATTCAATTTTATGTTGATTAACCTGCATTCAATTTTATGTTGATTAACCTGCATTCAATTTTATGTTAATTAACCTGCATTCAATTGTATGTTGATTAACCTGCATTCAATTTTATGTTGATTAACCTGCATTCGATTTTATGTTGATAACCATGCATTCAATTTTATGTTTATAACCATGCATTCAATTTTATGTTGATTAACATGCATTCAATTTCATGTTGATTAACATGCATTCAATTTTATGTTGATAAACCTGCATTCAATTTTATGTTGATTAACCTGCATTCAATTTTATGTTGATTCACCTGCATTCAATTTTATATTGATTAACCTGCATTCAATTTTATGTTGATAAACATGCATTAAATTTTATGTTGATTAACCTGCATTCAATTTTATGTTGATTAACCTGCATTCAATTTTATGTTGATTAACATGCATTCAATTTTATGTTGATTAACCTGCATTCAATTTTATGTTAATTAACCTGCATTCAATTTTATGTTGATTAACCTGCATTCAATTTTATGTTGATTAACCTGCATTCAATTTTATGTTGATTAACCTGCATTCAATTTTATGTTGATTAACCTTCAATCAATTTCATGTTGATTAACCTACATTCAATTTTATGTTGATTAACCTGCATTCAATTTTAAGTTGATTAACCTGCATTCAATTTTATGTTAATTAACATGCATTCAATTTTATGTTGATTAACCTGCATTCAATTTTATGTTGATTAACATGCATTCAATTTCATGTTGATTAACCTGCATTCAATTTTATGTTGATTAACCTGCATTCGATTTTATGTTGATAACCATGCATTCAATTTAATGTTGATAACCATGCATTCAATTTTATGTTGATTAACATGCATTCAATTTTATGTTGATTAACATGCATTCAATTTTATGTTGATTCACCTGCATTCAATTTTATGTTGATTAACCTGCATTCAATTTTATGTTGATTAACCTGCATTCAATTTTATGTTGATTCACCTGCATTCAATTTTAAGTTGATTAACCTGCATTCAATTTTAAGTTGATTAACCTGCATTCAATTTTATGTTAATTAACCTGCATTCAATTTTATGTTGATTAACCTGCATTAAATTTTATGTTGATTAACCTGCATTCAATTTTATGTTGATTCACCTCCATTCAATTTTATGTTGATTAACCTGCATTCAATTTTATGTTGATTAACCTGCATTCAATTTTATGTTGATTCACCTGCATTCAATTTTAAGTTGATAACCATGCATTCAATTTTTAGTTGATTAACCTGCATTCAATTTTATGTTAATTAACCTGCATTCAATTTTATGTTGATTAACCTGCATTCAATTTTATGTTGATTAACCTGCATTCAATTTTATGTTGATTCACCTGCATTCAATTTTATATTGATTAACCTGCATTCAATTTTATGTTGATTAACCTGCATTAAATTTTATGTAGATTAACCTGCATTCAATTTTATGTTGATTAACCTGCATTCAATTTTATGTTGATTAACATGCATTCAATTTTATGTTGATTAACCTGCATTTTATTTTATGTTAATTAACATGCATTCAATTTTATGTTGATTAACCTGCATTCAATTTTATGTTGATTCACCTGCATTCAATTTTAAGTTGATTAACCTGCATTCAATTTTAAGTTGATTAACCTGCATTCAATTTTATGTTGATTCACCTGCATTCAATGTTAAGTTGATTAACCTGCATTCAATTTTTAGTTGATTAACCTGCATTCAATTTTATGTTGATTCACCTGCATTCAATTTTATATTGATTAACCTGCATTCAATTTTATGTTGATTAACCTGCATTCAATTTTATGTTGATTCACCTGCATTCAATTTTATATTGATTAACCTGCATTCAATTTTATGTTGATTAACCTGCATTCAATTTTATGTTGATTAACCTGCATTCAATTTTATGTTGATTAACCTGCATTCAATTTTATGTTGATTAACATGCATTCAATTTTATGTTGATTAACCTGCATTCAATTGTATGTTAATTAACCTGCATTCAATTTTATGTTGATTAACCTGCATTCAATTTTATGTTGATTAACCTGCATTCAATTTTATGTTGATTAACCTGCATTCAATTTTATGTTGATTAACCTGCATTCAATTTTATGTTGATTAACCTGCATTCAATTTTATGTTGATTAACCTGCATTCAATTTTATGTTGATTAACCTGCATTCAATTTTATGTTGATTAACCTGCATTCAATTTTAAGTTGATTAACCTGCATTCAATTTTATGTTGATTAACATGCATTCAATATTATGTTGATTAACCTTCATTCAATTTTATGTTGATTAACATGCATTCAATGTTATGTTGATTAACCTGCATTCAATTTTATGTTGATTAACCTGCATTCAATTTTGTGTTGATTAACCTGCATTTAATGTTATGTTGATTAACCTGCATTCAATTTTATGTTGATTAACCTGCATTCAATTTTATGTTGATTAACCTGCATTCAATTTTATGTTGATTAACCTGCATTCAATTTTATGTTGATTAACCTGCATTCAATTTTATGTTGATTAACCTGCATTCAATTTTATGTTGATTAACCTGCATTCAATTTTATGTTGATTAACCTGCATTCAATTTTAAGTTGATTAACCTGCATTCAATTGTATGTTGATTAACCTGCATTCAATTTTATGTTGATTAACCTGCATTCAATTTTAAGTTGATTAACCTGCATTCAATTTTAAGTTGATAAACCTGCATTCAATTTTATGTTGATTAACCTGCATTCAATTTTAAGTTGATTAACCTGCATTCAATTTTAAGTTGATTAACCTGCATTCAATTTTATGTTAATTAACCTGCATTCAATTTCATGTTGATTAACCTGCATTCAATTTTATGTTGATTAACCTGCATTCGATTTTATGTTGATAACCATGCATTCAATTTTATGTTGATAATATGCATTCAATTTTATGTTGATTAACATGCATTCAATTTCATGTTGATTAACATGCATTCAATTTTATGTTGATTCACCTGCATTCAATTTTATGTTGATTAACCTGCATTCAATTTTATGTTGATTAACCTGCCTTCAATTTTATGTTGATTCACCTGCATTCAATTTTATGTTGATTAACCTGCATTCAATTTTAAGTTGATTAACCTGCATTCAATTTTATGTTGATTCACCTGCATTCAATGTTAAGTTGATTAACCTGCATTCAATTTTTAGTTGATTAACCTGCATTCAATTTTATGTTAATTAACCTGCATTCAATTTTATGTTGATAAACCTGCATTCAATTTTATGTTGATTAACCTGCATTCAATTTTATGTTGATTCACCTGCATTCAATTTTATATTGATTAACCTGCATTCAATTTTATGTTGATTAACCTGCATTAAATTTTATGTTGATTAACCTGCATTCAATTTTATGTTGATTAACCTGCATTCAATTTTATGTTGATTAACATGCATTCAATTTAATGTTGATTAACCTGCATTCAATTTTATGTTCATTAACCTGCATTCAATTTTATGTTGATTAACCTGCATTCAATTTTATGTTGATTAACCTGCATTCAATTTTATGTTGATTAACCTGTATTCAATTTTATGTTGATTAACCTTCAATCAATTTCATGTTGATTAACCTACATTCAATTTTATGTTGATTAACCTGCATTCAATTTTAAGTTGATTAACCTGCATTCAATTTTATGTTAATTAACATGCATGCAATTTTATGTTGATTAACCTGCATTGAATTTTATGTTGATTAACCTGCATTCAATTTTATGTTGATTAACATGCATTCAATTTTATGTTGATTAACCTGCATTCAATTTTATGTTGATTAACCTGCATTCAATTTTATGTTTATAACCATGCATTCAATTTTATGCTGATAACCATGCATTCAATTTTATGTTGATTAACATGCATTCAATTTTAAGTTGATTAACCTGCATTCAATTTTATGTTAATTAACCTGCATTCAATTTTATGTTGATTAACCTGAATTCAATTTTATGTTGATAACCATGCATTCAATTTTATGTTGATAACCATGCATTCAATTTTATGTTGATTAACATGCATTCAATTTTATGTTGATTAACATGCATTCAATTTTATGTTGATTCACCTGCATTCAATTTTATGTTGATTAACCTGCATTCAATTTTATGTTGATTAACCTGCATTCAATTTTATGTTGATTCACCTGCATTCAATTTTAAGTTGATTAACCTGCATTCAATTTTAAGTTGATTAACCTGCATTCAATTTTATGTTAATTAACCTGCATTCAATTTTATGTTGATTAACCTGCATTCAATTTTATGTTGATTAACCTGCATTCAATTTTATGTTGATTCACCTCCATTCAATTTTATGTTGATTAACCTGCATTCAATTTTATGTTGATTAACCTGCATTCAATTTTATGTTGATTCACCTGCATTCAATTTTAAGTTGATTAACCTGCATTCAATTTTAAGTTGATTAACCTGCATTCAATTTTATGTTAATTAACCTGCATTCAATTTTATGTTGATTAACCTGCATTCAATTTTATGTTGATTAACCTGCATTCGATTTTATGTTGATAACCATGCATTCAATTTTATGTTGATAACCATGCATTCAATTTTATGTTGATTAACATGCATTCAATTTTATGTTGATTAACATGCATTCAATTTTATGTTGATTCACCTGCATTCAATTTTATGTTGATTAACCTGCATTCAATTTTATGTTGATTAACCTGCATTCAATTTTATGTTGATTCACCTGCATTCAATTTTAAGTTGATTAACCTGCATTCAATTTTAAGTTGATTAACCTGCATTCAATTTTATGTTAATTAACCTGCATTCAATTTTATGTTGATTAACCTGCATTCAATTTTATGTTGATTAACCTGCATTCAATTTTATGTTGATTCACCTCCATTCAATTTTATGTTGATTAACCTGCATTCAATTTTATGTTGATTAACCTGCATTCAATTTTATGTTGATTCACCTGCATTCAATTTTAAGTTGATTAACCTGCATTCAATTTTTAGTTGATTAACCTGCATTCAATTTTATGTTAATTAACCTGCATTCAATTTTATGTTGATTAACCTGCATTCAATTTATGTTGATTAACCTGCATTCAATTTTATGTTGATTCACCTGCATTCAATTTTATATTGATTAACCTGCATTCAATTTTATGTTGATTAACCTGCATTAAATTTTATGTTGATTAAGCTGCATTCAATTTTATGTTGATTAACCTGCATTCAATTTTATGTTGATTAACATGCATTCAATTTTATGTTGATTAACCTGCATTTTATTTTATGTTAATTAACCTGCATTCAATTTTATGTTGATTAACCTGCATTCAATTTTATGTTGATTAACCTTCAATCAATTTCATGTTGATTAACCTACATTCAATTTTATGTTGATTAACCTGCATTCAATTTTAAGTTTATTAACCTGCATTCAATTTTATGTTAATTAACATGCATTCAATTTTATGTTGATTAACCTGCATTCAATTTTATGTTGATTAACCTGCATTCAATTTTATGTTGATTAACCTGCATTCAATTTTATGTTGATTAACCTGCATTCAATTTTATGTTGATTAACCTGCATTCAATTTTATGTTTATAACCATGCATTCAATTTTATGTTGATAACCATGCATTCAATTTTATGTTGATTAACATGCATTCAATTTTATGTTGATTAACATGCATTCAATTTTATGTTGATTAACATGCATTGAATTTTATGTTGATTAACCTGCATTCAATTTTATGTTGATTAACCTGCATTCAATTTTATGTTGATTAACATGCATTCAATTTTATGTTGATTAACCTGCATTCAATTTTATGTTGATTAACCTGCATTCAATTTTATGTTGATTAACCTGCATTCAATTTTATGTTGATTAACCTGCATTCAATTTTATGTAGATTAACCTGTATACAATTTTATGTTGATAACAATGATTTCAATTTTATGTTGATTAACATGCATTCAATTTTATGTTGATTAACATGCATTCAATTTTATGTTGATTAACCTGCATTCAATCTTATGTTGATTAACCTGCATTCAATTTTATGTTGATTAACCTGCATTCAATTTTATGTTGATTAACCTGCATTCAATTTTATGTTGATTAACCTGCATTCAATTTTATGTTGATTAACCTGCATTCAATTTTATGTTGATTAACCTGCATTCAATTTTATGTTGATTAACCTGCATTCAATTTTATGTTGATTAACCTGCATTCAATTTTAAGTTGATTAACCTGCATTCAATTTTATGTTGATTAACATGCATTCAATTTTATGTTAATTAACCTGCATTCAATTTTATGTTGATTAACATGCATTCAATGTTATGTTGATTAACCTGCATTCAATTTTATGTTGATTAACCTGCATTCAATTTTGTGTGTATTAACCTGCATTCAATGTTATGTTTATTAACCTGCATTCAATTTTATGTTGATTAACCTGCATTCAATATTATGTTGATTAACCTGCATTCAATTTTATGTTGATTAACCTGCATTCAATTTTATGTTAATTAACCTGCATTCAATTGTATGTTGATTAACCTGCATTCAATTTTATGTTGATTAACCTGCATTCGATTTTATGTTGATAACCATGCATTCAATTTTATGTTTATAACCATGCATTCAATTTTATGTTGATTAACATGCATTCAATTTCATGTTGATTAACATGCATTCAATTTTATGTTGATAAACCTGCATTCAATTTTATGTTGATTAACCTGCATTCAATTTTATGTTGATTCACCTGCATTCAATTTTATATTGATTAACCTGCATGTAATTTTATGTTGATAAACATGCATTAAATTTTATGTTGATTAACCTGCATTCAATTTTATGTTGATTAACCTGCATTCAATTTTATGTTGATTAACATGCATTCAATTTTATGTTGATTAACCTGCATTCAATTTTATGTTAATTAACCTGCATTCAATTTTATGTTGATTAACCTGCATTCAATTTTATGTTGATTAACCTGCATTCAATTTTATGTTGATTAACCTGCATTCAATTTTATGTTGATTAACCTTCAATCAATTTCATGTTGATTAACCTACATTCAATTTTATGTTGATTAACCTGCATTCAATTTTAAGTTGATTAACCTGCATTCAATTTTATGTTAATTAACATGCATTCAATTTTATGTTGATTAACCTGCATTCAATTTTATGTTGATTAACCAGCATTCAATTTTATGTTGATTAACCTGCATTCAATTTTATGTTGATTAACCTGCATTCGATTTTATGTTGATAACCATGCATTCAATTTAATGTTGATAACCATGCATTCAATTTTATGTTGATTAACATGCATTCAATTTTATGTTGATTAACATGCATTCAATTTTATGTTGATTCACCTGCATTCAATTTTATGTTGATTAACCTGCATTCAATTTTATGTTGATTAACCTGCATTCAATTTTATGTTGATTAACCTGCATTCAATTTTAAGTTGATTAACCTGCATTCAATTTTAAGTTGATTAACCTGCATTCAATTTTATGTTAATTAACCTGCATTCAATTTTATGTTGATTAACCTGCATTAAATTTTATGTTGATTAACCTGCATTCAATTTTATGTTGATTCACCTCCATTAAATTTTATGTTGATTAACCTGCATTCAATTTTATGTTGATTAACCTGCATTCAATTTTATGTTGATTCACCTGCATTCAATTTTAAGTTGATAACCATGCATTCAATTTTTAGTTGATTAACCTGCATTCAATTTTATGTTAATTAACCTGCATTCAATTTTATGTTGATTAACCTGCATTCAATTTTATGTTGATTAACCTGCATTCAATTTTATGTTGATTCACCTGCATTCAATTTTATATTGATTAACCTGCATTCAATTTTATGTTGATTAACCTGCATTAAATTTTATGTTGATTAACCTGCATTCAATTTTATGTTGATTAACCTGCATTCAATTTTATGTTGATTAACATGCATTCAATTTTATGTTGATTAACCTGCATTTTATTTTATGTTAATTAACCTGCATTCAATTTTATGTTGATTAACCTGCATTCAATTTTATGTTGATTAACCTGCATTCAATTTTATGTTGATTAACATGCATTCAATTTTATGTTGATTAACCTGCATTTTATTTTATGTTAATTAACATGCATTCAATTTTATGTTGATTAACCTGCATTCAATTTTATGTTTATTAACCTGCATTCAATTTTATGTTGATTAACCTTCAATCAATTTCATGTTGATTAACCTACATTCAATTTGATGTTGATTAACCTGCATTCAATTTTAAGTTGATTAACCTGCATTCAATTTTATGTTAATTAACATGCATTCAATTTTATGTTGATTAACCTGCATTCAATTTTATGTTGATCAACCTGCATTCAATTTTATGTTGATTAACCTGCATTCAATTTTATGTTTATAACCATGCATTCAATTTTATGTTGATAACCAAGCATTCAATTTTATGTTGATTAACATGCATTCAATTTTAAGTTGATTAACCTGCATTCAATTTTATGTTAATTAACCTGCATTCAATTTTCTGTTGATTAACCTGCATTCGATTTTATGTTGATAACCATGCATTCAATTTTATGTTGATAACCATGCATTCAATTTTATGTTGATTAACATGCATTCAATTTTATGTTGATTAACATGCATTCAATTTTATGTTGATTCACCTGCATTCAATTTTATGTTGATTAACCTGCATTCAATTTTATGTTGATTAACCTGCATTCAATTTTATGTTGATTCACCTGCATTCAATTTTAAGTTGATTAACCTGCATTCAATTTTAAGTTGATTAACCTGCATTCAATTTTATGTTAATTAACCTGCATTCAATTTTATGTTGATTAACCTGCATTAAATTTTATGTTGATTAACCTGCATTCCATTTTATGTTGATTCACCTCCATTCAATTTTATGTTGATTAACCTGCATTCAATTTTATGTTGATTCACCTGCATTCAATGTTAAGTTGATTAACCTGCATTCAATTTTTAGTTGATTAACCTGCATTCAATTTTATGTTAATTAACCTGCATTCAATTTTATGTTGATAAACCTGCATTCAATTTTATGTTGATTAACCTGCATTCAATTTTATCTTGATTCACCTGCATTCAATTTTATATTGATTAACCTGCATTCAATTTCATGTTGATTAACCTGCATTAAATTTTATGTTGATTAACCTGCATTCAATTTTATGTTGATTAACCTGCATTCAATTTTACGTTGATTAACATGCATTCAATTTTTTGTTGATTAACCTGCATTCAATTTTATGTTAATTAACCTGCATTCAATTTTATGTTGATTAACTTGCATTCAATTTTATGTTGATTAACCTGCATTCAATTTTATGTTGATTAACCTGCATTCAATTTTATGTTGATTAACCTTCAATCAATTTCATGTTGATTAACCTACATTCAATTTTATGTTGATTAACCTGCATTCAATTTTAAGTTGATTAACCTGCATTCAATTTTATGTTAATTAACATGCATGCAATTTTATGTTGATGAACCTGCATTAAATTTTATGTTGATTAACCTGCATTCAATTTTATGTTGATTAACCTGCATTCAATTTTATGTTGATTAACCTGCATTCAATTTTATGTTGATTAACCTGCATTCAATTTTATGTTTATAACCATGCATTCAATTTTATGTTGATAACCATGCATTCAATTTTATGTTGATTAACATGCATTCAATTTTAAGTTGATTAACCTGCATTCAATTTTATGTTAATTAACCTGCATTCAATTTTATGTTGATTAACCTGCATTCGATTTTATGTTGATAACCATGCATTCAATTTTATGTTGATAACCATGCATTCAATTTTATCTTGATTAACATGCATTCAATTTTATGTTGATTAACCTGCATTTTATTTTATGTTAATTAACCTGCATTCAATTTTATGTTGATTAACCTGCATTCAATTTTATGTTGATTAACCTGCATTCAATTTTATGTTTATTAACCTGCATTCAATTTTATGTTGATTAACCTTTAATCAATTTCATGTTGATTAACCTACATTCAATTTGATGTTGATTAACCTGCATTCAATTTTAAGTTGATTAACCTGCATTCAATTTTATGTTAATAACCATGCATTCAATTTTATGTTGATTAACCTGCATTCAATTTTATGTTGATTAACCTGCATTCAATTTTATGTTGATTAACCTGCATTAAATTTTATGTTTATAACCATGCATTCAATTTTATGTTGATAACCATGCATTCAATTTTATGTTGATTAACATGCATTCAATTTTAAGTTGATTAACCTGCATTCAATTTTATGTTAATTAACCTGCATTCAATTTTCTGTTGATTACCCTGCATTCGATTTTATGTTGATAACCATGCATTCAATTTTATGTTGATAACCATGCATTCAATTTTATGTTGATTAACATACATTCAATTTTATGTTGATTAACATGCATTCAATTTTATGTTGATTCACCTGCATTCAATTTTATGTTGATTAACCTGCATTCAATTTTATGTTGATTAAGCTGCATTCAATTTTATGTTGATTAACCTGCATTCAATTTTATGTTGATTCACCTGCATTCAATTTTATGTTGATTAACCTGCATTCAATTTTATGTTGATTAACCTGCATTCAATTTTATGTTGATTAACCTGCATTCAATTTTATGTTGATTAACCTGCATTCAATTTTATGTTGATTCACCTGCATTCAATTTTATGTTGATTAACCTGCATTCAATTTTATGTTGATTAACCTGCATTCAATTTTATGTTGATTAACCTGCATTCAATTTTATGTTGATTCACCTGCATTCAATTTTAAGTTGATTAACCTGCATTCAATTTTATGTTGATTAACCTGCATTCAATTTTATGTTAATTAACCTGCATTCAATTTTATGTTGATTAACCTGCATTAAATTTTATGTTGATTAACCTGCATTCAATTTTATGTTGATTCACCTCCATTCAATTTTATGTTGATTAACCTGCATTCAATTTTATGTTGATTCACCTGCATTCAATGTTAAGGTGATCAACCTGCATTCAATTTTTAGTTGATTAACCTGCATTCAATTTTATGTTAATTAACCTGCATTCAATTTTATGTTGATTAACCTGCATTCAATTTTATGTTGATTCACCTGCATTCAATTTTATATTGATTAACCTGCATTCAATTTTATGTTGATTAACCTGCATTAAATTTTATGTTGATTAACCTGCATTCAATTTTATGTTGATTAACCTGCATTCAATTTTATGTTGATTAACATGCATTCAATTTTATGTTGATTAACCTGCATTCAATTTTATGTTAATTAACCTGCATTCAATTTTATGTTGATTAACCTGCATTCAATTTTATGTTGATTAACCTGCATTCAATTTTATGTTGATTAACCTGCATTCAATTTTATGTTGATTAACCTTCAATCAATTTCATGTTGATTAACCTACATTCAATTTTATGTTGATTAACCTGCATTCAATTTTAAGTTGATTAACCTGCATTCAATTTTATGTTAATTAACATGCATGCAATTTTATGTTGATTAACCTGCATTAAATTTTATGTTGATTAACCTGCATTCAATTTTATGTTGATTACCCTGCATTCAATTTTATGTTGATTAACCTGCATTCAATTTTATGTTGATTAACCTGCATTCAATTTTATGTTTATAACCATGCATTCAATTTTATGTTGATAACCATGCATTCAATTTTATGTTGATTAACATGCATTCAATTTTAAGTTGATTAACCTGCATTCAATTTTATGTTAATTAACCTGCATTCAATTTTATGTTGATTAACCTGCATTCGATTTTATGTTGATAACCATACATTCAATTTTATGTTGATAACCATGCATTCAATTTTATGTTGATTAACATGCATTCAATTTTATGTTGATTAACATGCATTCAATTTTATGTTGATTCACCTGCATTCAATTTTATGTTGATTAACCTGCATTCAATTTTATGTTGATTAACCTGCATTCAATTTTATGTTGATTCACCTGCATTCAATTTTAAGTTGATTAACCTGCATTCAATTTTAAGTTGATTAACCTGCATTCAATTTTATGTTAATTAACCTGCATTCAATTTTATGTTGATTAACCTGCATTCAATTTTATGTTGATTAACCTGCATTCAATTTTATGTTGATTCACCTCCATTCAATTTTATGTTGATTAACCTGCATTCAATTTTATGTTGATTAACCTGCATTCAATTTTATGTTGATTAACCTGCATTCAATTTTATGTTGATTAACCTGCATTCAATTTTAAGTTGATTAACCTGCATTCAATTTTATGTTAATTAACCTGCATTCAATTTTATGTTGATTAACCTGCATTCAATTTTATGTTGATTAACCTGCATTCGATTTTATGTTGATAACCATGCATTCAATTTTATGTTGATAACCATGCATTCAATTTTATGTTGATTAACATGCATTCAATTTTATGTTGATTAACATGCATTCAATTTTATGTTGATTCACCTGCATTCAATTTTATGTTGATTAACCTGCATTCAATTTTATGTTGATTAACCTGCATTCAATTTTATGTTGATTCACCTGCATTCAATTTTAAGTTGATTAACCTGCATTCAATTTTAAGTTGATTAACCTGCATTCAATTTTATGTTAATTAACCTGCATTCAATTTTATGTTGATTAACCTGCATTCAATTTTATGTTGATTAACCTGCATTCAATTTTATGTTGATTCACCTCCATTCAATTTTATGTTGATTAACCTGCATTCAATTTTATGTTGATTAACCTGCATTCAATTTTATGTTGATTCACCTGCATTCAATTTTAAGTTGATTAACCTGCATTCAATTTTTAGTTGATTAACCTGCATTCAATTTTATGTTAATTAACCTGCATTCAATTTTATGTTGATTAACCTGCATTCAATTTTATGTTGATTAACCTGCATTCAATTTTATGTTGATTCACCTGCATTCAATTTTATATTGATTAACCTGCATTCAATTTTATGTTGATTAACCTGCATTAAATTTTATGTTGATTAACCTGCATTCAATTTTATGTTGATTAACCTGCATTCAATTTTATGTTGATTAACATGCATTCAATTTTATGTTGATTAACCTGCATTTTATTTTATGTTAATTAACCTGCATTCAATTTTATGTTGATTAACCTGCATTCAATTTTATGTTGATTAACCTTCAATCAATTTCATGTTGATTAACCTACATTCAATTTTATGTTGATTAACCTGCATTCAATTTTAAGTTGATTAACCTGCATTCAATTTTATGTTAATTAACATGCATTCAATTTTATGTTGATTAACCTGCATTAAATTTTATGTTGATTAACCTGCATTCAATTTTATGTTGATTAACCTGCATTCAATTTTATGTTGATTAACCTGCATTCAATTTTATGTTGATTAACCTGCATTCAATTTTATGTTTATAACCATGCATTCAATTTTATGTTGATAACCATGCATTCAATTTTATGTTGATTAACATGCATTCAATTTTATGTTGATTAACATGCATTCAATTTTATGTTGATTAACATGCATTGAATTTTATGTTGATTAACCTGCATTCAATTTTATGTTGATTAACCTGCATTCAATTTTATGTTGATTAACATGCATTCAATTTTATGTTGATTAACCTGCAATCAATTTTATGTTGATTAACCTGCATTCAATTTTATGTTGATTAACCTGCATTCAATTTTATGTTGATTAACCTGCATTCAATTTTATGTAGATTAACCTGCATACAATTTTATGTTGATAACCATGCATTCAATTTTATGTTGATTAACATGCATTCAATTTTATGTTGATTAACATGCATTCAATTTTATATTGATTAACCTGCATTCAATCTTATGTTGATTAACCTGCATTCAATTTTATGTTGATTAACCTGCATTCAATTTTATGTTGATTAACCTGCATTCAATTTTATGTTGATTAACCTGCATTCAATTTTATGTTGATTAACCTGCATTCAATTTTATGTTGATTAACCTGCATTCAATTTTATGTTGATTAACCTGCATTCAATTTTATGTTGATTAACCTGCATTCAATTTTAAGTTGATTAACCTGCATTCAATTTTATGTTGATTAACATGCATTCAATTTTATGTTGATTAACCTGCATTCAATTTTATGTTGATTAACATGCATTCAATGTTATGTTGATTAACCTGCATTCAATTTTATGTTGATTAACCTGCATTCAATTTTGTGTTGATTAACCTGCATTCAATGTTATGTTGATTAACCTGCATTCAATTTTATGTTGATTAACCTGCATTCAATTTTATGTTGATTAACCTGCATTCAATTTTATGTTGATTAACCTGCATTCAATTTTATGTTGATTAACCTGCATTCAATTTTATGTTGATTAACCTGCATTCAATTTTATGATGATTAACCTGCATTCAATTTTATGTTGATTAACCTGCATTCAATTTTAAGTTGATTAACCTGCAATCAATTGTATGTTGATTAACCTGCATTAAATTTTATGTTGATTAACCTGCATTCAATTTTAAGTTGATTAACCTGCATTCAATTTTAAGTTGATAAACCTGCATTCAATTTTATGTTGATTAACCTGCATTAAATTTTAAGTTGATTAACCTGCATTCAATTTTAAGTTGATAAACCTGCATTCAATTTTATGTTGATTAACCTGCATTCAATTTTAAGTTGATTAACCTGCATTCAATTTTATGTTAATTAACCTGCATTCAATTTTATGTTGATTAACCTGCATTCAATTTTATGTTAATTAACCTGCATTCGATTTTATGTTGATAACCATGCATTCAATTTTATGTTTATAACCATGCATTCAATTTTATGTTGATTAACATGCATTCAATTTCATGTTGATTAACATGCATTCAATTTTATGTTGATAAACCTGCATTCAATTTTATGTTGATTAACCTGCATTCAATTTTATGTTAATTAACCTGCATTCAATTTTATGTTGATTAACCTGCATTCAATTTTATGTTGATTAACCTGCATTCAATTTTATGTTGATTCACCTGCATTCAATTTTATATTGATTAACCTGCATTCAATTTTATGTTGATAAACATGCATTAAATTTTATGTTGATTAACCTGCATTCAATTTTATGTTGATTAACCTGCATTCAATTTTATGTTGATTAACATGCATTCAATTTTATGTTGATTAACCTGCATTCAATTTTATGTTAATTAACCTGCATTCAATTTTATGTTGATTAACCTGCATTCAATTTTATGTTGATTAACCTGCATTCAATTTTATGTTGATTAACCTGCATTCAATTTTATGTTGATTAACCTTCAATCAATTTCATGTTGATTAACCTACATTCAATTTTATGTTGATTAACCTGCATTCAATTTTAAGTTGATTAACCTGCATTCAATTTTATGTTAATTAACATGCATTCAATTTTATGTTGATTAACCTGCATTCAATTTTATGTTGATTAACCTTCATTCAATTTTATGTTGATTAACCTGCATTCAATTTTATGTTGATTAACCTGCATTCAATTTTATGTTGATTAACCTGCATTCAATTTTATGTTTATAACCATGCATTCAATTTTATGTTGATAACCATGCATTCAATTTTATGTTGATTAACATGCATTCAATTTTAAGTTGATTAACCTGCATTCAATTTTATGTTAATTAACCTGCATTCAATTTTATGTTGATTAACCTGCATTCGATTTTATGTTGATAACCATGCATTCAATTTAATGTTGATAACCATGCATTCAATTTTATGTTGATTAACATGCATTCAATTTTATGTTGATTAACATGCATTCAATTTTATGTTGATTCACCTGCATTCAATTTTATGTTGATTAACCTGCATTCAATTTTATGTTGATTAACCTGCATTCAATTTTATGTTGATTCACCTGCATTCAATTTTAAGTTGATTAACCTGCATTCAATTTTAAGTTGATTAACCTGCATTCAATTTTATGTTAATTAACCTGCATTCAATTTTATGTTGATTAACCTGCATTAAATTTTATGTTGATTAACCTGCATTCAATTTTATGTTGATTCACCTCCATTCAATTTTATGTTGATTAACCTGCATTCAATTTTATGTTGATTAACTTGCATTCAATTTTATGTTGATTAACCTGCATTCAATTTTAAGTTGATTAACTTGCATTCAATTTTATGTTGATTTACCTGCATTCAATTTTATGTTGATTAACCTGCATTCAATTTTATGTTGATTAACCTGCATTCAATTTTATGTTGATTAACCTGCATTCAATTTTAAGTTGATTAACCTGCATTCAATTTTATGTTGATTAACCTGCATTCAATTTTATGTTGATTAACCTGCATTCAATTTTAAGTTGATTAACCTGCATTCAATTTTATGTTGATTAACCTGCATTCAATTTTATGTTGATTAACCTGCATTCAATTTTAAGTTGATTAACATGCATTCAATTTTATGTTGATTAACCTGCATTCAATTTTATGTTGATTAACCTGCATTCAATTTTATGTTGATTAACCTGCATTCAATTTTAAGTTGATTAACCTGCATTCAATTTTATGTTGATTAACCTGCATTCAATTTTATGTTGATTAACCTGCATTCAATTTTATGTTGATTAACCTGCATTCACACGTCCAAGCTGTTTTTCTCTTTTTGTTTTATTTTACTTCAGTCGAAGTTCTCAGAAATCAAGGCACCCACGACCGGGGGTTAACACTTGAACTCTACATTAGATACATAGATATTCGAATGTTCCATTTAAGTTCTTTATCTCTCAAACACTGAGTTAGTAAACCATTTTTATGTTGTAGTATATCTTTCGTTTTGGTCTCCTGGTCTTACTGGATTCCAGGACAAGGATTTTTCTAGTCTGGTGGAGTATCGAGCTTCGTGCTATTATTCGAGGTAACATCACTTGGAGAAGGTGCACCATTCCTCGTAAAAGCTAATGTGGGTTAGCCATAGTGAGGAGATCTTATTTGGGCAGCGAATACGAAATGTGATTTCGAATATTTGGTTGGGGTTTATTTCTATGGAAAAAGTATCCTTATGCCAGGTTGTTCTGACAAACCCGTGTACAGAGAGATCTTAGACACCTGAGGATAGTGTGTAGTAGGCATTCAAGTTCTCACCAGTAGGCATTCTCCTTTTTTTATTTAACTTCAGTAAGTTTTAAGAGATTAACAAGCTAACACTTGATTCTGTTATGATTTAAATTTAAATCCGAGGACTCTTTTATGAATAGATGATGTTCCCTTTATAACTGCTATTTGTATTTCGTTGCAACTTGGGCTTCCAAGGATTGCTTCTAAGTATTTCGGAAGATTCTTTTTTATTAAATCAGTTACTCCTATCACAACCGGTATAATGTTTATTTCTTTCAGAGACCATGTCGTTTTTAGATCATTTTTAGGTCCTGATAGTTTGTTATCTTTTTCCATTCAGCTCTATTAAGGCCAAAATCATTTGAGACAGTGACAATGATAATGAGCACAGTTTTTTAAGGCTTGTTCCATATTAAAATTATCTGGTTTGTCTTTTATGTATCTGTCCGCCTGTAGGTGTTTGTCATAGAACACGGTCACTTTTTTAAATTGAGACGCTTATGTATCTGTCCGCCTGTAGGTCTTTGTTTTTCTCACCTTTTTTTTTTTCATTTTTCTTAAACTTTTTCTTCTAGGGGATGGGACATCCAACCAGATGTCTGACATTTACCCCTATTTTAGTGAGTCCAACCAAGAGATCTTTTCAGGATTCTAGCCGTCCCTTTCAGTGCAATCGTTTGTATTTCACTTGCACTTGGTTCACCGGGTATCCTTGCTATGTACTTTTTAAAGTTTTTTTTCATAAGCCCAGTTGCTCCTATGATGACTGGTATAATTGAAACGTCTTTTAATTTCCAATTTCGTTTCATATCATACATAAGTCCTTGATACTTTGTTATCTTTTCCCTCTCAACTCAGTTAAGCCCTGTATCATTGGGTACACTGACCTCTATTACGGTCGCTTTTTTGTTTGCTCTGTCCCAAATCACTATATCTGGTTTAACAGCTGCGTTTTCAAGATATGTAGCAGTAGGGATTATGTAGTCATAGTGCAGTGTGAGTTCTCATATGGCTCATTAAATGTAACTTTATAGAAAAAGAATATGGACACACTTCACGAGAATATAAATTTTCCCTAGCGTGAGTTTTCATATGGATCACTAAACCTGATTTTGTAAAGTAAGAATATTCACAGACTGTATCATTTTTCTTGTTTTACTAAGTCTGACTTCTGAAATGTATGTGGCTTTTCCCCATCGTGATAAGTTCTGATATCTGGTCTCACTAAACATCATGATAAGTTCTGATAAGTCTCACTAAATCTGATTTTGAAGTGAAAGTATATCTACAAGCTTTTCTCTTTTTTGTTTTATTTTACTTCAGTCGAAGTTCTCAGAAATCAAGGGGCCCACTACCAGGGGCTAACACTTGAACTCTATATGAGATACATAGATATCCGAATGTTTCATTTAAGTTCGTTATTTCTCAAACATTGAGTTAATAAAGTAGTTGAGAACATAATGTTCCTCTCCCCAATTAACCATTTTCATATATTGTATTATATCTTTTATTTTGGTCTCTTGGTCTTACTGAATTCCAGGACAAGAATTTATCAAGTCTGGTGGAGTATACAGGTTCGTGCTATTACTTGAGGTAACATCACTTGGAGAAGGTGCACCATTCCTCATAAAGGCTAATGTAAGTTAGCCACAGTGAGGAGATCTTATTTGGGCAGTGAATACTATGTGATTTTGAATATTTGGTCAGGGTTTACTTCTGGGAAAAAGTATCCTCATGCCAGATTTATCTGACAAACCCCTGTACAGAGAGACATTAGAGGACAGTGTCTAGTAGGCATTCAAGTGTGAGCTCTCATATGACTTATTAAATGTGATTTTCTAGAAAAAGAATATCCACACACTTCACAAGAATATGGCTTCTCCCCAGTGTGAGTTCTCATATGTCTCACTAAATCTGATTTTGCAGCAAAAGAATATTTACAAACTTGACAAGCATATGGCTTTTCTCCAGTATGTCTTCTCACATGTTCCACTAAAGTTGATTTGCGAGAAAAAGAATCTCCACAAATTTCACAAGAATGTGGCTTTTCCCCTGTGTGAGTTCTCATATGCCTCTCGAAGTTTGATTTTTCAGAACAAGAATATCCACATACTTGACAAGAGTGTGGCTTTTCCTCAGTGTGAGTTCTCATATGTCTAACTAAATCTGATTTTTTAGAACAAGAATATCCACACACTTGACAAGAATGTGGCTTTTCCTCAGTGTGAGTTTCCTTATGTATCGCTAACCTTGATTTTTTTAAACAAGAATATCCACACACTTGACAAGAATGCGGCTTTTCCCCAGTGTGGGTTTTCATATGCATGCCTAACGTTGATTTTTCAGAAAAAGAATATCCACACACTTGACAAGAGTGTGGCTTTTCCCCAGTGTGAGTCCTCATATGGTTCACTAACGTTGATTTTTCAGAAAAAGAATATCCACACACTTGACAAGAATATGGCTTTTCCCCAGTGTGAGTTCTCATATGTTTTACTAACGTTGATTTTTCAGAACAAGAATATCCACAGACGTGACATGTGTGTGGCTTTTCCCCAGTGTGGGTTCTCATATGTATAACTAACGTTGATGTTTGAGAAAAAGAATATCCACACACTTTTCCGCAGTGTGAGTTCTCATATGTTTCACTAATGTAAATTTTTTAGAACAAGAATATCCACACACTTGACAAGAGTGTGGCTTTTCCCCAGTGTGAGTTCTCATATGTCTCACCAAATTTGCTTTTTGAGAAAAATAATATCCACACACTTGACAAGAGTGTGGCTTTTCCCTAGTATGGGTTCTCATGTTTCACTAAATTTGATTTTTGAGAAAAACAATATCTACACACATAACAAGATTATGGCTTTCCCCAGTGTGAGTTCTATTGGTGATAAAAATTTATGAAATCGAGAATATCAACACACATTCCAAAAAGTGGCTTTTTTAGTGTGAGTTTTTATATGTTTTACTTAATTGTATCTGGCAACACGATTACATCCACATACACACATGTTCTTTTTTATTTCAATTATCTTATTCATTTGTTCAAGATGAGGATGCGGCACTATATAGATTACAACCATCTACCTAATGCTCCATATATTTATAACAAATTTAGCGTTTAGAATTTATTATTTTTCTAAAAGGTATATTCAGAACGATTGATTTGTAACATACTTTTCTGATTCCTCATATTTGAACATTTTTACACACATTTTTACAGACATTTATATTACATTCATGCCGTCTGATGTTGTCCAAACTGTTTAGCAAAATTGATTAAATAGTATTGTCCAGTAGAATAAATTTTCTCACAGATGTCGTTGTAGTATTCCAAATAATGTCATAACTGTTTACAGCTTCATGTTTAAAGATGATGATCCTCCATTAAAATTGAAATAGGGTTCAATCACGAACATCTGTAAAAAATAATGAAGTTCAATATATTTAGTATTTGCATTCACATATTACTATTCTGTTCATTTTTTGTTGTCGACATTATTAGATTGAACCACAACATCTCGATTTATTTCATCTAAAAAACTTCATATGAAACCCATCACAAAAATAACTTGAGTAAGTGTTGCTTAAGTTATTATCTAGTTAAAATAATACTTAGTTTTTTTTTTTAATATTATTTATTGTTTTTTATGATTTTCATCATAGTGAGAAGGGATAGATTTATATATACAATACTACAATATATATACATGTATCTTAATGTAGCAATGAAAGTAGATTGAACCCACGACACCTAGATTTTTTTAATCTAAAAAACTTCATATGAAATACATTACAATAATAACCGGATATTTTCAAACTTGAAACACAGTAAGTCGATACAAGTGTTGCTTAAGTTATTATCAAGTTGAAGTAATATTTAGTTTTTTTATGATTTTCATCATAGTGAGAAAAGATATATTTATATATACAATACTACAATATATATATACATGTATCTTAATGTAACAATGAAAGTAAATTACCATATGTGCATCTGAAATGTATTTATTGCATACACGTTTTTGCTTTCTTCAAACACGTAAATATGAAAAATTATTGAAAATATTGAAACATTTTCTCAATATTTGGTTATTTTGTACCCCAAAAGATAATAATTTGGTTGAAAAACTACAATAATATTCTATATATTTCTATTTTTATTCATTCATACGTTTTTCTCATATTTATCAATCCTATTATTCCATCTACATTTGTTCGAGGGAATATAACCAATCACCTCTAATTCATCTGAACATAAAACTTATTTGTAACTACAATCGTTTAACTTATAAGTGTGTTAATGTTTCATCTGTCTTTAAATATTGGTATGAACAAATTGAGTATTGTCGCAACATACAGGCAGCTGCAAATACCATAACTATCATCTTAGACACAAAGGTAAAAAAGAGTAGAATCTAATAAGTTCCGCCAATATGTTTAAGCTTCACTTTGCCCCACAATCTTGCATCTGTATGTTTTACAAGGAATTTCATAGCAAAAGTTTCTTAAATGTTTCTTCTTTAAATATCTGTTCAACTCTAATTGATATGAATGTCAAAACATTTTAAACAACAGGTTTGTAACTTATCACCGTGTTGAACGTTTTATCTTTAAATATCTGTTCATCCCTTATTGATATGAACGTAAAATATTTTTAATAACAGGTTTGTAATTTATCTTTATTGATAAAGAAAATATATAGTTATTTTGGAATGCTGAAACTTATAGAATTTGCATTTTCTAATCGAACGCTAAAAAGTTTCCATTTAAGATTTGTGCTGAAAAAGAAATGTGTTGTATATGCAATTCGTTTATATATAAGTAAATATTTTGAGAGAAAGAGAATGATAGACGTCATTCATGAGTTAATTGCAAAATAAAAAATATTTTTGATGACTCATAAAAGGAAAACAAGCTTCTATCTTTACACCATCAACGTTCTGATCTCCATCTGGCATCAATTAAAATGAATGGCTCTCGTCTTGGGGAGGCCTCAAGTTTTGACAGGCTTCTGGGCTTGACCTTTACTCCTGATCTTAAATGGAATATGTACATCAAATCTGTTGCCAAGCATAGACACGGCACTGTCCCTCGACACTAGCGCACAAATACATGTGTTTGGTGACTTTAATGTCCACCACAAAAACTGGCTTGGATTCTCTACTCACACAGATGCAGCGGGCAGCACAACCCATAGCTTCGCTATATCTCACTCCCTATCACAAATTGTTACGTTTCCAACCCGTTTCTCTGACCAGGAAGAACAACACGCATCACTTCTAGATCTGTTTTTGACCACAGTTCCCGATGACTGCATAACGAAGGCCCACAGCCCACTCGGGAACGCTGATCATGCAGTGATAATGGTTGAAATCGCCCTAAACTCTAGACCCAAAACTGAAGAGCCAGTGCTCAAAACAACGAGATATTATAATAAGGCTGACTGGGAAGCCATCAGGGAACTAATTAGAGATGCTCTATGGAAAAATATTTTCTCTCTCCCTGCTGAACAATGTGCAAACGAGACCACTGACTGGTTCAAAACTGCAATCGAAGCGCATGTTCCCATGCGGAAATTTTATAGTAAGCCCCACTCTCCCCAATGGTTTACGTCGACTTGTGCAACTGCCATTACTCAAAAGCAGCATGCATACCGTAGGTTTAACCGACATAAGTCCAGTTCAAACAGACTGAAGTATATAGAAGCTAGAAATAACGTTAAGAAAGAAATAGCGACAGCTAAGAGAGAATTTACGGAAACCACTAAAAAGCGCATCGAAGCCCAAAAACTAGGAACTCGAGACTTCTGGAAAATCTACAACAGTGTAGTAAATAATGGGCAATCAACAATTCCCCCACTAACCAACAATCATGAGGTTGTCTCCTCAGCAACCGACAAGGCTAACATGCTTGCCAGTCGGTTTGCCTCAAACTCCACACTGGACCCTTCCAACCACCCCCTACCTGACTTTCCTATGCGGACAGACGCCACACTAGACGATCTGAAAACCACCCCTGCTCAGGTGCATGCTATCATAAAAAACCTTGACACCTCAAAAGCATGTGGACCCGATCTTATCCCAGCTGTGCTATTAAAAAAGTGCTCAGCCGAAGTAGCTCCAGTTCTCTCCAAACTCTACAACAAATGTCTTAATGAAGCTTGCTTTCCGGGCTGTTGGAAAACTGCTTCTGTTGTACCAGTATTCAAGAATTCTGGCGAAAGGACAGACCCATCAAATTATCGCCCCATTAGCCTCCTCCCACTTTTTGCCAAAATATTTGAGACCATAATTAACCATACTCTAGTCCATCATCTTACAGATGCTAAACTACTGACTGACAAACAATATGGATTTAGACAAGCCCGTTCCACAGCAGACATCCTCACTGTGATCTCTGAACGTATATACCATTCACTGGACAAAGCGGGGGAAGGCAGAGCGGTAGCTCTAGATATATCTAAGGCTTTTGACAGGGTATGGCATGAGGGTCTCCTCAGTAAAATCAGATCATACGGTATCACTGGTAGAATACTTAACATAATTAAATCCTTCTTAGATAAGAGAAACATCCAGGTAGTCCTCGACGGTCGCACATCTAAACAATATGATATAAATGCGGGAGTGCCCAGGGTTCTATCCTTGGACCTCTATTGTTCCTGATATTCATAAATGACCTCCCCGACAACATTGCCTCTGAGATGGGTATATATGCTGATGACACTACACTCTATGGCAGACACAACAGGAAGACAAATGAACACATTTCTAAAGAAATGGCAGAAACACTAGAGGAAGACCTCCAATCTGTAGTGGAATGGGGACAAAAGTGGTTGGTCGCGTTCAATGCTGCCAAGACTAAACTAGTTTCATTCAATAATTACAAGAAACCCTCAATACCACCCATAGCAATGGCCAACGACTCTTTATCTGAGAGTCCATCTTTCAAACTCCTTGGCCTAACGTTCACAGGAAACATGAGTTGGAAGAATTACATTGAAGGCATTGCCAGGGCCGCTGCAAGAAAGGTAGGCTCTCTCTACCGTGCTAGAAAACTACTAACACCCGAAAGTATCCTGTACCTCTATAAGGCCACCATTCGCCCATGTATGGAGTATTGCTGCCACATCTGGGCTGGTGCATCTGTTACTAGTCTCCGCTCCTTGACAAGGTTCAAAAGAGAGTCGCAAACCTGATAGGCCCTGAACTGGCATCTAAGCTTCAGCCTCTGTCCCATCGACGAAATGTTGCATCCCTCTGCCTTTTCTACAAGTATTTTAGTGGTGAATGCTCTGACGAACTGCAATCACTTGTGCCCCCACGACGCGAGCACCCTCGACAAACCCGACAGGCTACTAGATCCCACCCCCACACTATAGAGATCCCTAGATGTAAAAGATCTTTTTACTCCAATAGTTTCTTCCCCAGAACCGCAAGACTCTGGAATTCCATTCCAGGTCCCTGCTTCCCCAACAGTACTGACGTGCAGAAGTTCAAGTGTAACGTGAACCGACACCTTGCTGCCCAAATCCCTACATAGTACCCCAGTAGTTGTTGCCCCTGATAGTAGCCCCCTACACCAAAGTGGCAATTTGCCTTGTTTGGGGTGAAAATGTAATAAAAAAAAAAAAGAAAAAAAAAGGCAGCTGGAAAAATGGTCGGATCTTTCTATCGATCCAGTAGATATCTCACTGCTGATGCAATTCTCTATCTATATAAGAGCCAGATAGTCCAAGGATGGAGTACTGTTGCCACATATGGGCAGGAGCTGCTAGAAAAGACTTGTCCTGTCTTGATAGGGTTCAAAATAGACTTCGTGGTCTGGTGGGAGATGTCCTTTTCTCTTCGCTGCAACCTCTGTCTCACAGAAGAGATGTTGCGAGTTTGTCTCTGCTTTATCGTTATTTTTATGGAAAGTGTTCAACTGAGCTTCAATCTATGGTCCCCCCTCGCCAAACTTTCACAAGAAACACTAGACTAGCTGAAAACATTATCAATAATTTTCCCCACTCTTTATCTATACCTAAACCTAAACATAGATTCCATGATCAAAGCTTCTTTCTTAGAACTGCACGCCTGTGGAATTGTCTTCCGTTTTCCTGCTTTCCAGCTGTCTATAATATGGTTGTCTTCAAGTCCAACGTGAACAAGTTTCTGATGAGCCGTTCCACTTAAGTTAACAAACTTACCGAACTTCCATTACTATCGATTACTATATTGTCCTTTTGACTACTCTACACTCTTTAACCCTTATCCTTGAGTGGCGTATCGGCCTTGATAAGTGGTAACGTCTATGTAAAAAAAAGGAAAACATTTCATTGCAATTAAAATTAAATTCAAAATTCTAGTGAGAGAAATCATATAAAAACTGGTGTATTGACTTTCATGTGTTAAATATGCATGGAACTGATTTTTGCAATTAACTGTCGACTGTAATCAAACTAATTATATATGTGATGTTGTACAAGTAGTTTAGAATTTTCGAAATCTGTTCATTAAAAATACGCCTTTCCCACATAAAATACATTTCTTATATTTCTTATATTTTTTGTTATACAAAAAATTTAAGAAATATAAAAATATTTTGTAAATCTTTATTATCCAGCATCCAAATGTTCGTTTTTAGGCTTTTATGTTTCAATATCCTATATTTCCTATATAAAATAATATGAACATCTATTCATGATCTGTTAGTGGTTACCTAAGCATGTAATTAGTCACAGTTTATGTTTCAATGTCCTGCACTAAAGGAATTAAAAAAATAATATTTTAAATAGAAGATCACTTTCCTATATAAAATAATATAAACATCTATTCATGATCTGTTAGTCGTTACCTTAGCATGTAATTAGTCACAGTTTATGTTTCAATATCCTGCACTAAAGGAATTAAAAAAATAATATTTTAAATAGAAGATCACTTTCCTATATAAAATAATATAAACATCTATTCATGATCTGTTAGTCGTTACCTTAGCATGTAATTAGTCACAGTTTATGTTTCAATATCCTGCACTAAAGGAATTAAAAAATAATATTTTAAATAGAACATCACTTTCCTATATAAAATAATATAAACATCTATTCATGATCTGTTAGTCGTTACCTTAGCATGTAATTAGTCACAGTTTATGTTTCAATATCCTGCACTAAAGGAATTAAAAAAATAATATTTTAAATAGAACATCACTTTCCTATATAAAATAATATAAACATCTATTCATGATCTGTTAGTCGTTACCTTAGCATGTAATTAGTCACAGTTTATGTTTCAATATCCTGCACTAAACGAAATTAAAAAAATAATATTTTAAATAGAAGATCACTTTCCTATATAAAATAATATAAACATCTATTCATGATCTGTTAGTCGTTACCTTAGCATGTAATTAGTCACAGTTTATGTTTCAATATCCTGCACTAAAGGAATTAAAAAAATAATATTTTAAATAGAACATCACTTTCCTATATAAAATAATATGAACATCTATTCATGATCTGTTAGTAGTTACCTAAGCATGTAATTAGTCACAGTTTATGTTTCAATATCCTGCACTAAAGGAATTAAAAAAATAATATTTTAAATAGAAGATCACTTTCCTATATAAAATAATATAAACATCTATTCATGATCTGTTAGTCGTTACCTTAGCATGTAATTAGTCACAGTTTATGTTTCAATATCCTGCACTAAAGGAATTAAAAAAATAATATTTTAAATAGAAGATCACTTTCCTATATAAAATAATATAAACATCTATTCATGATCTGTTAGTCGTTACCTTAGCATGTAATTAGTCACAGTTTATGTTTCAATATCCTGCACTAAAGGAATTAAAAAAATAATATTTTAAATAGAACATCACTTTCCTATATAAAATAATATGAACATCTATTCATGATCTGTTAGTGGTTACCTAGGCATGTAATTAGTCACAGTTTATGTTTCAATATCCTGCACTAAAGGAATTTAAAAAATAATATTTTAAATAGAACATCACTTTCCTATATAAAATAATATGAACATCTATTCATGATCTGTTAGTGGTTACCTAGGCATGTAATTAGTCGCAGTTTATGTTTCAATATCCTGCACTAAAGGAATTAAAAAAATAATATTTTAAATAGAAGATCACTGTCCTCTATAAAATAATATGAACATCTATTCATGATCTGTTAGTGGTTACCTAGGCATGTAATTAGTCACAGTTTATGTTTCAATATCCTGCACTAAAGGAATTAAAAAAATAATATTTTAAATAGAAGATCACTGTCCTCTATAAAATAATATGAACATCTATTCATGATCTGTTAGTGGTTACCTAAGCATGTAATTAGTCACAGTTTATGTTTCAATATCCTGCACTAAAGGAATTAAAAAAATAATATTTTAAATAGAAGATCACTTTCCTATATAAAATAATATGAACATCTATTCATGATCTGTTAGTGGTTACCTAAGCATGTAATTAGTCACAGTTTATGTTTCAATATCCTGCACTAAAGGAATTAAAAAAATAATATTTTAAATAGAAGATCACTTTCCTATATAAAATAATATGAACATCTATTCATGATCTGTTAGTGGTTACCTAAGCATGTAATTAGTCACAGTTTATGTTTCAAAATCCTGCACTAAAGGAATTAAAAAAATAATATTTAAAATAGAAGATCACTTTCCTATATAAAATAATATGAACATCTATTCATGATCTGTTAGTGGTTACCTAGGCATGTAATTAGTCACAGTTTATGTTTCAATATCCTGCACTAAAGGAATTTAAAAAATAATATTTTAAATAGAACATCACTTTCCTATATAAAATAATATGAACATCTATTCATGATCTGTTAGTGGTTACCTAGGCATGTAATTAGTCGCAGTTTATGTTTCAATATCCTGCACTAAAGGAATTAAAAAAATAATATTTTAAATAGAAGATCACTGTCCTCTATAAAATAATATGAACATCTATTCATGATCTGTTAGTGGTTACCTAGGCATGTAATTAGTCACAGTTTATGTTTCAATATCCTGCACTAAAGGAATTAAAAAAATAATATTTTAAATAGAACATCACTTTCCTATATAAAATAATATAAACATCTATTCATGATCTGTTAGTCGTTACCTTAGCATGTAATTAGTCACAGTTTATGTTTCAATATCCTGCACTAAAGGAATTAAAAAAATAATATTTTCAATAGAAGATCACTTTCCTATATAAAATAATATAAACATCTATTCATGATCTGTTAGTCGTTACCTTAGCATGTAATTAGTCACAGTTTATGTTTCAATATCCTGCACTAAAGGAATTAAAAAAATAATATTTTAAATAGAACATCACTTTCCTATATAAAATAATATGAACATCTATTCATGATCTGTTAGTGGTTACCTAAGCATGTAATTAGGCACAGTTTATGTTTCAATATCCTGCACTAAAGGAATTAAAAAAATAATATTTTAAATTTAAGATCACTTTCCTATATAAAATAATATAAACATCTATTCATGATCTGTTAGTCGTTACCTTAGCATGTAATTAGTCACAGTTTATGTTTCAATATCCTGCACTAAAGGAATTAAAAAAATAATATTTTAAATAGAAGATCACTTTCCTATATAAAATAATATAAACATCTATTCATGATCTGTTAGTCGTTACCTTAGCATGTAATTAGTCACAGTTTATGTTTCAATATCCTGCACTAAAGGAATTAAAAAAATAATATTTTAAATAGAACATCACTTTCCTATATAAAATAATATGAACATCTATTCATGATCTGTTAGTGGTTACCTAAGCATGTAATTAGTCACAGTTTATGTTTCAATATCCTGCACTAAAGGAATTAAAAAAATAATATTTTAAATAGAAGATCACTTTCCTATATAAAATAATATGAACATCTATTCATGATCTGTTAGTGGTTACCTAAGCATGTAATTAGTCACAGTTTATGTTTCAATATCCTGCACTAAAGGAATTAAAAAAATAATATTTTAAATAGAAGATCACTTTCCTATACAAAATAATATGAACATCTATTCATGATCTGTTAGTGGTTACCTAAGCATGTAATTAGTCACAGTTTATGTTTCAATATCCTGCACTAAAGGAATTAAAAAAATAATATTTTAAATAGAACATCACTTTCCTATATAAAATAATATGAACATCTATTCATGATCTGTTAGTGGTTACCTAAGCATGTAATTAGTCACAGTTTATGTTTCAAAATCCTGCACTAAAGGAATTAAAAAAATAATATTTAAAATAGAAGATCACTTTCCTATATAAAATAATATGAACATCTATTCATGATCTGTTAGTGGTTACCTAGGCATGTAATTAGTCACAGTTTATGTTTCAATATCCTGCACTAAAGGAATTAAAAAAATAATATTTTAAATAGAAGATCACTTTCCTATATAAAATAATATAAACATCTATTCATGATCTGTTAGTGGTTACCTAGGCATGTAATTAGTCGCAGTTTATGTTTCAATATCCTGCACTAAAGGAATTAAAAAAATAATATTTTAAATAGAACATCACTTTCCTATATAAAATAATATGAACATCTATTCATGATCTGTTAGTGGTTACCTAGGCATGTAATTAGCCACAGTTTATGTTTCAATATCCTGCACTAAAGGAATTAAAAAAATAATATTTTAAATAGAACATCACTTTCCTATATAAAATAATACAAACATCTATTCATGATCTGTTAGTCGTTACCTTAGCATGTAATTAGTCACAGTTTATGTTTCAATATCCTGCACTAAAGGAATTAAAAAAATAATATTTTAAATAGAAGATCACTTTGCTATATAAAATAATATAAACATCTATTCATGATCTGTTAGTCGTTACCTTAGCATGTAATTAGTCACAGTTTATGTTTCAATATCCTGCACTAAAGGAATAAAAAAAATAATATTTTAAATAGAACATCACTTTCCTATATAAAATAATATGAACATCTATTCATGATCTGTTAGTGGTTACCTAAGCATGTAATTAGTCACAGTTTATGTTTCAATATCCTGCACTAAAGGAATTAAAAAAATAATATTTTAAATAGAAGATCACTTTCCTATATAAAATAATATAAACATCTATTCATGATCTGTTAGTCGTTACCTTAGCATGTAATTAGTCACAGTTTATGTTTCAATATCCTGCACTAAAGGAATTAAAAAAATAATATTTTAAATAGAAGATCACTTTCCTATATAAAATAATATGAACATCTATTCATGATCTGTTAGTGGTTACCTAGGCATGTAATTAGTCACAGTTTATGTTTCAATATCCTGCACTAAAGGAATTAAAAAAATAATATTTTAAATAGAACATCACTTTCCTATATAAAATAATATAAACATCTATTCATGATCTGTTAGTGGTTACCTAGGCATGTAATTAGTCGCAGTTTATGTTTCAATATCCTGCACTAAAGGAATTAAAAAAATAATATTTTAAATAGAAGATCACTGTCCTCTATAAAATAATATGAACATCTATTCATGATCTGTTAGTGGTTACCTAGGCATGTAATTAGTCACAGTTTATGTTTCAATATCCTGCACTAAAGGAATTAAAAAAATAATATTTTAAATAGAACATCACTTTCCTATATAAAATAATATGAACATCTATTCATGATCTGTTAGTGGTTACCTAGGCATGTAATTAGCCACAGTTTATGTTTCAATATCCCGCACTAAAGGAATTAAAAAAATAATATTTTAAATAGAACATCACTTTCCTATATAAAATAATATAAACATCTATTCATGATCTGTTAGTCGTTACCTTAGCATGTAATTAGTCACAGTTTATGTTTCAATATCCTGCACTAAAGGAATTAAAAAAATAATATTTTAAATAGAAGATCACTTTGCTATATAAAATAATATAAACATCTATTCATGATCTGTTAGTCGTTACCTTAGCATGTAATTAGTCACAGTTTATGTTTCAATATCCTGCACTAAAGGAATAAAAAAAATAATATTTTAAATAGAAGATCACTTTCCTATATAAAATAATATGAACATCTATTCATGATCTGTTAGTGGTTACCTAAGCATGTAATTAGTCACAGTTTATGTTTCAATATCCTGCACTAAAGGAATTAAAAAAATAATATTTTAAATAGAAGATCACTTTCCTATATAAAATAATATAAACATCTATTCATGATCTGTTAGTCGTTACCTTAGCATGTAATTAGTCACAGTTTATGTTTCAATATCCTGCACTAAAGGAATTAAAAAAATAATATTTTAAATAGAAGATCACTTTCCTATATAAAATAATATAAACATCTATTCATGATCTGTTAGTCGTTACCTTAGCATGTAATTAGTCACAGTTTATGTTTCAATATCCTGCACTAAAGGAATTAAAAAAATAATATTTTAAATAGAACATCACTTTCCTATATAAAATAATATAAACATCTATTCATGATCTGTTAGTGGTTACCTAAGCATGTAATTAGTCACAGTTTATGTTTCAATATCCTACACTAAAGGAATTAAAAAAATAATATTTTAAATAGAAGATCACTTTCCTATATAAAATAATATTAACATCTATTCATGATCTGTTAGTGGTTACCTAAGCATGTAATTAGTCACAGTTTATGTTTCAATATCCTGCACTAAAGGAATTAAAAAAATAATATTTTAAATAGAAGATCACTTTCCTATATAAAATAATATGAACATCTATTCATGATCTGTTAGTGGTTACCTAAGCATGTAATTAGTCACAGTTTATGTTTCAAAATCCTGCACTAAAGGAATTAAAAAAATAATATTTAAAATAGAAGATCACTTTCCTATATAAAATAATATGAACATCTATTCATGATCTGTTAGTGGTTACCTAGGCATGTAATTAGTCACAGTTTATGTTTCAATATCCTGCACTAAAGGAATTAAAAAAATAATATTTTAAATAGAACATCACTTTCCTATATAAAATAATATGAACATCTATTCATGATCTGTTAGTGGTTACCTAGGCATGTAATTAGTCGCAGTTTATGTTTCAATATCCTGCACTAAAGGAATTAAAAAAATAATATTTTAAATAGAAGATCACTGTCCTCTATAAAATAATATGAACATCTATTCATGATCTGTTAGTGGTTACCTAGGCATGTAATTAGTCACAGTTTATGTTTCAATATCCTGCACTAAAGGAATTAAAAAAATAATATTTTAAATAGAACATCACTTTCCTATATAAAATAATATAAACATCTATTCATGATCTGTTAGTCGTTACCTTAGCATGTAATTAGTCACAGTTTATGTTTCAATATCCTGCACTAAAGGAATTAAAAAAATAATATTTTAAATAGAAGATCACTTTCCTATATAAAATAATATAAACATCTATTCATGATCTGTTAGTCGTTACCTTAGCATGTAATTAGTCACAGTTTATGTTTCAATATCCTGCACTAAAGGAATTAAAAAAATAATATTTTAAATAGAACATCACTTTCCTATATAAAATAATATGAACATCTATTCATGATCTGTTAGTGGTACCTAAGCATGTAATTAGTCACAGTTTATGTTTCAATATCCTGCACTAAAGGAATTAAAAAAATAATATTTTAAATTTAAGATCACTTTCCTATATAAAATAATATAAACATCTATTCATGATCTGTTAGTGGTTACCTTAGCATGTAATTAGTCACAGTTTATGTTTCAATATCCTGCACTAAAGGAATTAAAAAAATAATATTTTAAATAGAAGATCACTTTCCTATATAAAATAATATAAACATCTATTCATGATCTGTTAGTCGTTACCTTAGCATGTAATTAGTCACAGTTTATGTTTCAATATCCTGCACTAAAGGAATTAAAAAAATAATATTTTAAATAGAAGATCACTTTCCTATATAAAATAATATGAACATCTATTCATGATCTGTTAGTGGTTACCTAAGCATGTAATTAGTCACAGTTTATGTTTCAATATCCTGCACTAAAGGAATTAAAAAAATAATATTTTAAATAGAAGATCACTTTCCTATATAAAATAATATGAACATCTATTCATGATCTGTTAGTGGTTACCTAAGCATGTAATTAGTCACAGTTTATGTTTCAATATCCTGCACTAAAGGAATTAAAAAAATAATATTTTAAATAGAAGATCACTTTCCTATATAAAATAATATGAACATCTATTCATGATCTGTTAGTGGTTACCTAAGCATGTAATTAGTCACAGTTTATGTTTCAATATCCTGCATTAAAGGAATTAAAAAAATAATATTTTAAATAGAAGATCACTTTCCTATATAAAATAATATGAACATCTATTCATGATCTGTTAGTGGTTACCTAAGCATGTAATTAGTCACAGTTTATGTTTCAATATCCTGCACTAAAGGAATTAAAAAAATAATATTTTAAATAGAAGATCACTTTCCTATATAAAATAATATGAACATCTATTCATGATCTGTTAGTGGTTACCTAAGCATGTAATTAGTCACAGTTTATGTTTCAAAATCCTGCACTAAAGGAATTAAAAAAATAATATTTAAAATAGAAGATCACTTTCCTATATAAAATAATATGAACATCTATTCATGATCTGTTAGTGGTTACCTAGGCATGTAATTAGTCACAGTTTATGTTTCAATATCCTGCACTAAAGGAATTTAAAAAATAATATTTTAAATAGAACATCACTTTCCTATATAAAATAATATGAACATCTATTCATGATCTGTTAGTGGTTACCTAGGCATGTAATTAGTCGCAGTTTATGTTTCAATATCCTGCACTAAAGGAATTAAAAAAATAATATTTTAAATAGAAGATCACTGTCCTCTATAAAATAATATGAACATCTATTCATGATCTGTTAGTGGTTACCTAGGCATGTAATTAGTCACAGTTTATGTTTCAATATCCTGCACTAAAGGAATTAAAAAAATAATATTTTAAATAGAACATCACTTTCCTATATAAAATAATATAAACATCTATTCATGATCTGTTAGTCGTTACCTTAGCATGTAATTAGTCACAGTTTATGTTTCAATATCCTGCACTAAAGGAATTAAAAAAATAATATTTTAAATAGAAGATCACTTTCCTATATAAAATAATATGAACATCTATTCATGATCTGTTAGTGGTTACCTAAGCATGTAATTAGTCACAGTTTATGTTTCAAAATCCTGCACTAAAGGAATTAAAAAAATAATATTTAAAATAGAAGATCACTTTCCTATATAAAATAATATGAACATCTATTCATGATCTGTTAGTGGTTACCTAGGCATGTAATTAGTCACAGTTTATGTTTCAATATCCTGCACTAAAGGAATTAAAAAAATAATATTTTAAATAGAAGATCACTTTCCTATATAAAATAATATAAACATCTATTCATGATCTGTTAGTGGTTACCTAGGCATGTAATTAGTCGCAGTTTATGTTTCAATATCCTGCACTAAAGGAATTAAAAAAATAATATTTTAAATAGAACATCACTTTCCTATATAAAATAATATGAACATCTATTCATGATCTGTTAGTGGTTACCTAGGCATGTAATTAGCCACAGTTTATGTTTCAATATCCTGCACTAAAGGAATTAAAAAAATAATATTTTAAATAGAACATCACTTTCCTATATAAAATAATACAAACATCTATTCATGATCTGTTAGTCGTTACCTTAGCATGTAATTAGTCACAGTTTATGTTTCAATATCCTGCACTAAAGGAATTAAAAAAATAATATTTTAAATAGAAGATCACTTTGCTATATAAAATAATATAAACATCTATTCATGATCTGTTAGTCGTTACCTTAGCATGTAATTAGTCACAGTTTATGTTTCAATATCCTGCACTAAAGGAATAAAAAAAATAATATTTTAAATAGAACATCACTTTCCTATATAAAATAATATGAACATCTATTCATGATCTGTTAGTGGTTACCTAAGCATGTAATTAGTCACAGTTTATGTTTCAATATCCTGCACTAAAGGAATTAAAAAAATAATATTTTAAATAGAAGATCACTTTCCTATATAAAATAATATAAACATCTATTCATGATCTGTTAGTCGTTACCTTAGCATGTAATTAGTCACAGTTTATGTTTCAATATCCTGCACTAAAGGAATTAAAAAAATAATATTTTAAATAGAAGATCACTTTCCTATATAAAATAATATGAACATCTATTCATGATCTGTTAGTGGTTACCTAGGCATGTAATTAGTCACAGTTTATGTTTCAATATCCTGCACTAAAGGAATTAAAAAAATAATATTTTAAATAGAACATCACTTTCCTATATAAAATAATATAAACATCTATTCATGATCTGTTAGTGGTTACCTAGGCATGTAATTAGTCGCAGTTTATGTTTCAATATCCTGCACTAAAGGAATTAAAAAAATAATATTTTAAATAGAAGATCACTGTCCTCTATAAAATAATATGAACATCTATTCATGATCTGTTAGTGGTTACCTAGGCATGTAATTAGTCACAGTTTATGTTTCAATATCCTGCACTAAAGGAATTAAAAAAATAATATTTTAAATAGAACATCACTTTCCTATATAAAATAATATGAACATCTATTCATGATCTGTTAGTGGTTACCTAGGCATGTAATTAGCCACAGTTTATGTTTCAATATCCCGCACTAAAGGAATTAAAAAAATAATATTTTAAATAGAACATCACTTTCCTATATAAAATAATATAAACATCTATTCATGATCTGTTAGTCGTTACCTTAGCATGTAATTAGTCACAGTTTATGTTTCAATATCCTGCACTAAAGGAATTAAAAAAATAATATTTTAAATAGAAGATCACTTTGCTATATAAAATAATATAAACATCTATTCATGATCTGTTAGTCGTTACCTTAGCATGTAATTAGTCACAGTTTATGTTTCAATATCCTGCACTAAAGGAATAAAAAAAATAATATTTTAAATAGAAGATCACTTTCCTATATAAAATAATATGAACATCTATTCATGATCTGTTAGTGGTTACCTAAGCATGTAATTAGTCACAGTTTATGTTTCAATATCCTGCACTAAAGGAATTAAAAAAATAATATTTTAAATAGAAGATCACTTTCCTATATAAAATAATATAAACATCTATTCATGATCTGTTAGTCGTTACCTTAGCATGTAATTAGTCACAGTTTATGTTTCAATATCCTGCACTAAAGGAATTAAAAAAATAATATTTTAAATAGAAGATCACTTTCCTATATAAAATAATATAAACATCTATTCATGATCTGTTAGTCGTTACCTTAGCATGTAATTAGTCACAGTTTATGTTTCAATATCCTGCACTAAAGGAATTAAAAAAATAATATTTTAAATAGAACATCACTTTCCTATATAAAATAATATAAACATCTATTCATGATCTGTTAGTGGTTACCTAAGCATGTAATTAGTCACAGTTTATGTTTCAATATCCTACACTAAAGGAATTAAAAAAATAATATTTTAAATAGAAGATCACTTACCTATATAAAATAATATTAACATCTATTCATGATCTGTTAGTGGTTACCTAAGCATGTAATTAGTCACAGTTTATGTTTCAATATCCTGCACTAAAGGAATTAAAAAAATAATATTTTAAATAGAAGATCACTTTCCTATATAAAATAATATGAACATCTATTCATGATCTGTTAGTGGTTACCTAAGCATGTAATTAGTCACAGTTTATGTTTCAAAATCCTGCACTAAAGGAATTAAAAAAATAATATTTAAAATAGAAGATCACTTTCCTATATAAAATAATATGAACATCTATTCATGATCTGTTAGTGGTTACCTAGGCATGTAATTAGTCACAGTTTATGTTTCAATATCCTGCACTAAAGGAATTAAAAAAATAATATTTTAAATAGAACATCACTTTCCTATATAAAATAATATGAACATCTATTCATGATCTGTTAGTGGTTACCTAGGCATGTAATTAGTCGCAGTTTATGTTTCAATATCCTGCACTAAAGGAATTAAAAAAATAATATTTTAAATAGAAGATCACTGTCCTCTATAAAATAATATGAACATCTATTCATGATCTGTTAGTGGTTACCTAGGCATGTAATTAGTCACAGTTTATGTTTCAATATCCTGCACTAAAGGAATTAAAAAAATAATATTTTAAATAGAACATCACTTTC
Source organism: Euprymna scolopes (assembly GCF_053919585.1). Taxonomy (NCBI): domain Eukaryota; kingdom Metazoa; phylum Mollusca; class Cephalopoda; order Sepiida; family Sepiolidae; genus Euprymna; species Euprymna scolopes. The sequence continues at coordinate 118,872,889 of NC_136527.1, forward strand.
CTATATAAAATAATATAAACATCTATTCATGATCTGTTAGTCGTTACCTTAGCATGTAATTAGTCACAGTTTATGTTTCAATATCCTGCACTAAAGGAATTAAAAAAATAATATTTTAAATAGAAGATCACTTTCCTATATAAAATAATATAAACATCTATTCATGATCTGTTAGTCGTTACCTTAGCATGTAATTAGTCACAGTTTATGTTTCAATATCCTGCACTAAAGGAATTAAAAAAATAATATTTTAAATAGAACATCACTTTCCTATATAAAATAATATGAACATCTATTCATGATCTGTTAGTGGTACCTAAGCATGTAATTAGTCACAGTTTATGTTTCAATATCCTGCACTAAAGGAATTAAAAAAATAATATTTTAAATTTAAGATCACTTTCCTATATAAAATAATATAAACATCTATTCATGATCTGTTAGTGGTTACCTTAGCATGTAATTAGTCACAGTTTATGTTTCAATATCCTGCACTAAAGGAATTAAAAAAATAATATTTTAAATAGAAGATCACTTTCCTATATAAAATAATATAAACATCTATTCATGATCTGTTAGTCGTTACCTTAGCATGTAATTAGTCACAGTTTATGTTTCAATATCCTGCACTAAAGGAATTAAAAAAATAATATTTTAAATAGAAGATCACTTTCCTATATAAAATAATATGAACATCTATTCATGATCTGTTAGTGGTTACCTAAGCATGTAATTAGTCACAGTTTATGTTTCAATATCCTGCACTAAAGGAATTAAAAAAATAATATTTTAAATAGAAGATCACTTTCCTATATAAAATAATATGAACATCTATTCATGATCTGTTAGTGGTTACCTAAGCATGTAATTAGTCACAGTTTATGTTTCAATATCCTGCACTAAAGGAATTAAAAAAATAATATTTTAAATAGAAGATCACTTTCCTATATAAAATAATATGAACATCTATTCATGATCTGTTAGTGGTTACCTAAGCATGTAATTAGTCACAGTTTATGTTTCAATATCCTGCATTAAAGGAATTAAAAAAATAATATTTTAAATAGAAGATCACTTTCCTATATAAAATAATATGAACATCTATTCATGATCTGTTAGTGGTTACCTAAGCATGTAATTAGTCACAGTTTATGTTTCAATATCCTGCACTAAAGGAATTAAAAAAATAATATTTTAAATAGAAGATCACTTTCCTATATAAAATAATATGAACATCTATTCATGATCTGTTAGTGGTTACCTAAGCATGTAATTAGTCACAGTTTATGTTTCAATATCCTGCGCTAAAGGAATTAAAAAAATAATATTTTAAATAGAAGATCACTTTCCTATATAAAATAATATGAACATCTATTCATGATCTGTTAGTGGTTACCTAAGCATGTAATTAGTCACAGTTTATGTTTCAATATCCTGCACTAAAGGAATTAAAAAAATAATATTTTAAATAGAAGATCAGTTTCCTATATAAAATAATATGAACATCTATTCATGATCTGTTAGTGGTTACCTAAGCATGTAATTAATCACAGTTTATGTTTCAATATCCTGCACTAAAGGAATTAAAAAAATAATATTTTAAATAGAAGATCACTTTCCTATATAAAATAATATGAACATCTATTCATGATCTGTTAGTGGTTACCTAGGCATGTAATTAGTCACAGTTTATGTTTCAATATCCTGCATTAAAGGAATTAAAAAAATAATATTTTAAATAGGAGATCACTTTCCTATATAAAATAATATGAACATCTATTCATGATCTGTTAGTGGTTACCTAGGCATGTAATTAGTCACAGTTTATGTTTCAATATCCTGCACTAAAGGAATTAAAAAAAAAATATTTTAAATAGAAGATCACTTTCCTATATAAAATAATATGAACATCTATTCATGATCTGTTAGTGGTTACCTAGGCATGTAATTAGTCACAGTTTGTGTTTCAATATCCTGCATTAAAGGAATTAAAAAAATAATATTTTAAATAGAAGATCACTTTCCTATATAAAATAATATGAACATCTATTCATGATCTGTTAGTGGTTACCTAGGCATGTAATTAGTCACAGTTTATGTTTCAATATCCTGCATTAAAGGAATTAAAAAAATAATATTTTAAATAGAAGATCACTTTCCTATATAAAATAATATGAACATCTATTCATGATCTGTTAGTGGTTACCTAAGCATGTAATTAGTCACAGTTTATGTTTCAATATCCTGCACTAAAGGAATTAAAAAAATAATATTTTAAATAGAAGATCACTTTCCTATATAAAATAATATGAACATCTATTCATGATCTGTTAGTGGTTACCTAAGCATGTAATTAGTCACAGTTTATGTTTCAATATCCTGCATTAAAGGAATTAAAAAAATAATATTTTAAATAGAAGATCACTTTCCTATATAAAATAATATGAACATCTATTCATGATCTGTTAGTGGTTACCTAAGCATGTAATTAGTCACAGTTTATGTTTCAATATCCTGCACTAAAGGAATTAAAAAAATAATATTTTAAATAGAAGATCACTTTCCTATATAAAATAATATGAACATCTATTCATGATCTGTTAGTGGTTACCTAAGCATGTAATTAGTCACAGTTTATGTTTCAATATCCTGCGCTAAAGGAATTAAAAAAATAATATTTTAAATAGAAGATCACTTTCCTATATAAAATAATATGAACATCTATTCATGATCTGTTAGTGGTTACCTAAGCATGTAATTAGTCACAGTTTATGTTTCAATATCCTGCACTAAAGGAATTAAAAAAATAATATTTTAAATAGAAGATCAGTTTCCTATATAAAATAATATGAACATCTATTCATGATCTGTTAGTGGTTACCTAAGCATGTAATTAATCACAGTTTATGTTTCAATATCCTGCACTAAAGGAATTAAAAAAATAATATTTTAAATAGAAGATCACTTTCCTATATAAAATAATATGAACATCTATTCATGATCTGTTAGTGGTTACCTAGGCATGTAATTAGTCACAGTTTATGTTTCAATATCCTGCATTAAAGGAATTAAAAAAATAATATTTTAAATAGAAGATCACTTTCCTATATAAAATAATATGAACATCTATTCATGATCTGTTAGTGGTTACCTAGGCATGTAATTAGTCACAGTTTATGTTTCAATATCCTGCACTAAAGGAATTAAAAAAATAATATTTTAAATAGAAGATCACTTTCCTATATAAAATAATATGAACATCTATTCATGATCTGTTAGTGGTTACCTAGGCATGTAATTAGTCACAGTTTATGTTTCAATATCCTGCATTAAAGGAATTAAAAAAAATAATATTTTAAATAGAAGATCACTTTCCTATATAAAATAATATGAACATCTATTCATGATCTGTTAGTGGTTACCTAGGCATGTAATTAGTCACAGTTTATGTTTCAATATCCTGCATTAAAGGAATTAAAAAAATAATATTTTAAATAGAAGATCACTTTCCTATATAAAATAATATGAACATCTATTCATGATCTGTTAGTGGTTACCTAAGCATGTAATTAGTCACAGTTTATGTTTCAATATCCTGCACTAAAGGAATTAAAAAAATAATATTTTAAATAGAAGATCACTTTCCTATATAAAATAATATGAACATCTATTCATGATCTGTTAGTGGTTACCTAAGCATGTAATTAGTCACAGTTTATGTTTCAATATCCTGCGCTAAAGGAATTAAAAAAATAATATTTTAAATAGAAGATCACTTTCCTATATAAAATAATATGAACATCTATTCATGATCTGTTAGTGGTTACCTAAGCATGTAATTAGTCACAGTTTATGTTTCAATATCCTGCACTAAAGGAATTAAAAAAATAATATTTTAAATAGAAGATCAGTTTCCTATATAAAATAATATGAACATCTATTCATGATCTGTTAGTGGTTACCTAAGCATGTAATTAATCACAGTTTATGTTTCAATATCCTGCACTAAAGGAATTAAAAAAATAATATTTTAAATAGAAGATCACTTTCCTATATAAAATAATATGAACATCTATTCATGATCTGTTAGTGGTTACCTAGGCATGTAATTAGTCACAGTTTATGTTTCAATATCCTGCATTAAAGGAATTAAAAAAATAATATTTTAAATAGAAGATCACTTTCCTATATAAAATAATATGAACATCTATTCATGATCTGTTAGTGGTTACCTAGGCATGTAATTAGTCACAGTTTATGTTTCAATATCCTGCACTAAAGGAATTAAAAAAATAATATTTTAAATAGAAGATCACTTTCCTATATAAAATAATATGAACATCTATTCATGATCTGTTAGTGGTTACCTAGGCATGTAATTAGTCACAGTTTATGTTTCAATATCCTGCATTAAAGGAATTAAAAAAAATAATATTTTAAATAGAAGATCACTTTCCTATATAAAATAATATGAACATCTATTCATGATCTGTTAGTGGTTACCTAGGCATGTAATTAGTCACAGTTTATGTTTCAATATCCTGCATTAAAGGAATTAAAAAAATAATATTTTAAATAGAAGATCACTTTCCTATATAAAATAATATGAACATCTATTCATGATCTGTTAGTGGTTACCTAGGCATGTAATTAGTCACAGTTTATGTTTCAATATCCTGCACTAAAGGAATTAAAAAAATAATATTTTAAATAGAAGATCACTTTCCTATATAAAATAATATGAACATCTATTCATGATCTGTTAGTGGTTACCTAAGCATGTAATTAGTCACAGTTTATGTTTCAATATCCTGCACTAAAGGAATTAAAAAAATAATATTTTAAATAGAAGATCACTTTCCTATATAAAATAATATGAACATCTATTCATGATCTGTTAGTGGTTACCTAAGCATGTAATTAGTCACAGTTTATGTTTCAATATCCTGCACTAAAGGAATTAAAAAAATAATATTTTAAATAGAAGATCACTTTCCTATATAAAATAATATGAACATCTATTCATGATCTGTTAGTGGTTACCTAAGCATGTAATTAGTCACAGTTTATGTTTCAATATCCTGCACTAAAGGAATTAAAAAAATAATATTTTAAATAGAACATCACTTTCCTATATAAAATAATATGAACATCTATTCATGATCTGTTAGTGGTTACCTAGGCATGTAATTAGTCACAGTTTATGTTTCAATATCCTGCACTAAAGGAATTAAAAAAATAATATTTTAAATAGAAGATCACTTTCCTATATAAAATAATATGAACATCTATTCATGATCTGTTAGTGGTTACCTAGGCATGTAATTAGTCACAGTTTATGTTTCAATATCCTGCACTAAAGGAATTAAAAAAATAATATTTTAAATAGAAGATCACTTTCCTATATAAAATAATATGAACATCTATTCATGATCTGTTAGTGGTTACCTAAGCATGTAATTAGTCACAGTTTATGTTTCAATATCCTGCACTAAAGGAATTAAAAAAATAATATTTTAAATAGAACATCACTTTCCTATATAAAATAATATGAACATCTATTCATGATCTGTTAGTGGTTACCTAAGCATGTAATTAGTCACAGTTTATGTTTCAATATCCTGCACTAAAGGAATTAAAAAAATAATATTTTAAATAGAAGATCACTTTCCTATATAAAATAATATGAACATCTATTCATGATCTGTTAGTGGTTACCTAAGCATGTAATTAGTCACAGTTTATGTTTCAATATCCTGCACTAAAGGAATTAAAAAAATAATATTTTAAATAGAAGATCACTTTCCTATATAAAATAATATGAACATCTATTCATGATCTGTTAGTGGTTACCTAAGCATGTAATTAGTCACAGTTTATGTTTCAATATCCTGCACTAAAGGAATTAAAAAAATAATATTTTAAATAGAAGATCACTTTCCTATATAAAATGATATGAACATCTATTCATGATCTGTTAGTGGTTACCTAAGCATGTAATTAGTCACAGTTTATGTTTCAATATCCTGCACTAAAGGAATTAAAAAAATAATATTTTAAATAGAAGATCACTTTCCTATATAAAATAATATGAACATCTATTCATGACCAGTTAGTGGTTACCTAAGCATGTAATTAGTCACAGTTTATGTTTCAATATCCTGCATTAAAGGAATTAAAAAAATAATATTTTAAATAGAAGATCACTTTCCTATATAAAATAATATGAACATCTATTCATGATCTGTTAGTGGTTACCTAAGCATGTAATTAGTCACAGTTTATGTTTCAATATCCTGCATTAAAGGAATTAAAAAAATAATATTTTAAATAGAAGATCACTTTCCTATATAAATTAATATGAACATCTATTCATGATCTGTTAGTGGTTACCTAAGCATGTAATTAGTCACAGTTTATGTTTCAATATCCTGCACTAAAGGAATTAAAAAAATAATATTTTAAATAGAAGATCACTTTCCTATATAAAATAATATGAACATCTATTCATGATCTGTTAGTGGTTACCTAAGCATGTAATTAGTCACAGTTTATGTTTCAATATCCTGCGCTAAAGGAATTAAAAAAATAATATTTTAAATAGAAGATCACTTTCCTATATAAAATAATATGAACATCTATTCATGATCTGTTAGTGGTTACCTAAGCATGTAATTAGTCACAGTTTATGTTTCAATATCCTGCACTAAAGGAATTAAAAAAATAATATTTTAAATAGAAGATCAGTTTCCTATATAAAATAATATGAACATCTATTCATGATCTGTTAGTGGTTACCTAAGCATGTAATTAATCACAGTTTATGTTTCAATATCCTGCACTAAAGGAATTAAAAAAATAATATTTTAAATAGAACATCACTTTCCTATATAAAATAATATGAACATCTATTCATGATCTGTTAGTGGTTACCTAGGCATGTAATTAGTCACAGTTTATGTTTCAATATCCTGCATTAAAGGAATTAAAAAAATAATATTTTAAATAGAAGATCACTTTCCTATATAAAATAATATGAACATCTATTCATGATCTGTTAGTGGTTACCTAGGCATGTAATTAGTCACAGTTTATGTTTCAATATCCTGCACTAAAGGAATTAAAAAAATAATATTTTAAATAGAAGATCACTTTCCTATATAAAATAATATGAACATCTATTCATGATCTGTTAGTGGTTACCTAGGCATGTAATTAGTCACAGTTTATGTTTCAATATCCTGCATTAAAGGAATTAAAAAAAATAATATTTTAAATAGAAGATCACTTTCCTATATAAAATAATATGAACATCTATTCATGATCTGTTAGTGGTTACCTAGGCATGTAATTAGTCACAGTTTATGTTTCAATATCCTGCATTAAAGGAATTAAAAAAATAATATTTTAAATAGAAGATCACTTTCCTATATAAAATAATATGAACATCTATTCATGATCTGTTAGTGGTTACCTAGGCATGTAATTAGTCACAGTTTATGTTTCAATATCCTGCACTAAAGGAATTAAAAAAATAATATTTTAAATAGAACATCACTTTCCTATATAAAATAATATGAACATCTATTCATGATCTGTTAGTGGTTACCTAAGCATGTAATTAGTCACAGTTTATGTTTCAATATCCTGCACTAAAGGAATTAAAAAAATAATATTTTAAATAGAAGATCACTTTCCTATATAAAATAATATGAACATCTATTCATGATCTGTTAGTGGTTACCTAAGCATGTAATTAGTCACAGTTTATGTTTCAATATCCTGCACTAAAGGAATTAAAAAAATAATATTTTAAATAGAAGATCACTTTCCTATATAAAATAATATGAACATCTATTCATGATCTGTTAGTGGTTACCTAAGCATGTAATTAGTCACAGTTTATGTTTCAATATCCTGCACTAAAGGAATTAAAAAAATAATATTTTAAATAGAACATCACTTTCCTATATAAAATAATATGAACATCTATTCATGATCTGTTAGTTGTTACCTAGGCATGTAATTAGTCACAGTTTATGTTTCAATATCCTGCACTAAAGGAATTATAAAAATAATATTTTAAATAGAAGATCACTTTCCTATATAAAATAATATGAACATCTATTCATGATCTGTTAGTGGTTACCTAGGCATGTAATTAGTCACAGTTTATGTTTCAATATCCTGCACTAAAGGAATTAAAAAAATAATATTTTAAATAGAAGATCACTTTCCTATATAAAATAATATGAACATCTATTCATGATCTGTTAGTGGTTACCTAGGCATGTAATTAGTCACAGTTTATGTTTCAATATCCTGCACTAAAGGAATTAAAAAAATAATATTTTAAATAGAACATCACTTTCCTATATAAAATAATATGAACATCTATTCATGATCTGTTAGTGGTTACCTAAGCATGTAATTAGTCACAGTTTATGTTTCAATATCCTGCACTAAAGGAATTAAAAAAATAATATTTTAAATAGAAGATCACTTTCCTATATAAAATAATATGAACATCTATTCATGATCTGTTAGTGGTTACCTAAGCATGTAATTAGTCACAGTTTATGTTTCAATATCCTGCACTAAAGGAATTAAAAAAATAATATTTTAAATAGAAGATCACTTTCCTATATAAAATAATATGAACATCTATTCATGATCTGTTAGTGGTTACCTAAGCATGTAATTAGTCACAGTTTATGTTTCAATATCCTGCACTAAAGGAATTAAAAAAATAATATTTTAAATAGAAGATCACTTTCCTATATAAAATGATATGAACATCTATTCATGATCTGTTAGTGGTTACCTAAGCATGTAATTAGTCACAGTTTATGTTTCAATATCCTGCACTAAAGGAATTAAAAAAATAATATTTTAAATAGAAGATCACTTTCCTATATAAAATAATATGAACATCTATTCATGATCTGTTAGTGGTTACCTAGGCATGTAATTCGTCGCAGTTTATGTTTCAATATCCTGCACTAAAGGAATTAAAAAAATAATATTTTAAATAGAAGATCACTTTCCTATATAAAATAATATGAACATCTATTCATGATCTGTTAGTGGTTACCTAGGCATGTAATTAGTCACAGTTTATGTTTCAATATCCTGCACTAATGGAATTAAAAAAATAATATTTTAAATAGAAGATCACTTTCCTATATAAAATAATATGAACATCTATTCATGATCTGTTAGTGGTTACCTAAGCATGTAATTAGTCACAGTTTATGTTTCAATATCCTGCACTAAAGGAATTAAAAAAATAATATTTTAAATAGAAGATCACTTTCCTATATAAAATAATATGAACATCTATTCATGATCTGTTAGTGGTTACCTAAGCATGTAATTAGTCACAGTTTATGTTTCAATATCCTGCATTAAAGGAATTAAAAAAATAATATTTTAAATAGAAGATCACTTTCCTATATAAAATAATATGAACATCTATTCATGATCTGTTAGTGGTTACCTAAGCATGTAATTAGTCACAGTTTATGTTTCAATATCCTGCACTAAAGGAATTAAAAAAATAATATTTTAAATAGAAGATCACTTTCCTATATAAAATAATATGAACATCTATTCATGATCTGTTAGTGGTTACCTAGGCATGTAATTAGTCACAGTTTATGTTTCAATATCCTGCATTAAAGGAATTTAAAAAATAATATTTTAAATAGAAGATCACTTTCCTATATAAAATAATATGAACATCTATTCATGATCTGTTAGTGGTTACCTAGGCATGTAATTAGTCACAGTTTATGTTTCAATATCCTGCATTAAAGGAATTAAAAAAATAATATTTTAAATAGAAGATCACTTTCCTATATAAAATAATATGAACATCTATTCATGATCTGTTAGTGGTTACCTAGGCATGTAATTAGTCACAGTTTATGTTTCAATATCCTGCACTAAAGGAATTAAAAAAATAATATTTTAAATAGAAGATCACTTTCCTATATAAAATAATATGAACATCTATTCATGATCTGTTAGTGGTTACCAGGCATGTAATTAGTCACAGTTTATGTTTCAATATCCTGCACTAAAGGAATTAAAAAAATAATATTTTAAATAGAAGATCACTTTCCTATATAAAATAATATAAACATCTATTCATGATCTGTTAGTGGTGACCTAGGCATGTAATTAGTCACAGTTTATGTTTCAATATCCTGCACTAAAGGAATTAAAAAAATAATATTTTAAATAGAAGATCACTTTCCTATATAAAATAATATGAACATCTATTCATGATCTGTTAGTGGTTACCTAGGCATGTAATTAGTCACAGTTTATGTTTCAATATCCTGCACTAAAGGAATTAAAAAAATATTTTAAATAGAAGATCACTTTCCTATATAAAATAATATGAACATCTATTCATGATCTGTTAGTGGTTACCTAGGCATGTAATTAGTCACAGTTTATGTTTCAATATCCTGCACTAAAGGAATTAAAAAAATAATATTTTAAATAGAAGATCACTTTCTTATATAAAATAATATGAACATCTATTCATGATCTGTTAGTGGTTACCTAGGCATGTAATTAGTCACAGTTTATGTTTCAATATCCTGCACTAAAGGAATTAAAAAAATAATATTTTAAATAGAAGATCGCTTTCCTATATAAAATAATATGAACATCTATTCATGATCTGTTAGTGGTTACCTAGGCATGTAATTAGTCACAGTTTATGTTTCAATATCCTGCACTAAAGGAATTAAAAAAATAATATTTTAAATAGAAGATCACTTTCCTATATAAAATAATATGAACATCTATTCATGATCTGTTAGTGGTTACCTAAGCATGTAATTAGTCACAGTTTATGTTTCAATATCCTGCACTAAAGGAATTAAAAAAATAATATTTTAAATAGAAGATCACTTTCCTATATAAAATAATATGAACATCTATTCATGATCTGTTAGTGGTTACCTAAGCATGTAATTAGTCACAGTTTATGTTTCAATATCCTGCATTAAAGGAATTAAAAAAATAATATTTTAAATAGAAGATCACTTTCCTATATAAAATAATATGAACATCTATTCATGATCTGTTAGTGGTTACCTAAGCATGTAATTAGTCACAGTTTATGTTTCAATATCCTGCACTAAAGGAATTAAAAAAATAATATTTTAAATAGAAGATCACTTTCCTATATAAAATAATATGAACATCTATTCATGATCTGTTAGTGGTTACCTAAGCATGTAATTAGTCACAGTTTATGTTTCAATATCCTGCACTAAAGGAATTAAAAAAATAATATTTTAAATAGAACATCACTTTCCTATATAAAATAATATGAACATCTATTCATGATCTGTTAGTGGTTACCTAAGCATGTAATTAGTCACAGTTTATGTTTCAATATCCTGCACTAAAGGAATTAAAAAAATAATATTTTAAATAGAAGATCACTTTCCTATATAAAATAATATGAACATCTATTCATGACCAGTTAGTGGTTACCTAAGCATGTAATTAGTCACAGTTTATGTTTCAATATCCTGCATTAAAGGAATTAAAAAAATAATATTTTAAATAGAAGATCACTTTCCTATATAAAATAATATGAACATCTATTCATGATCTGTTAGTGGTTACCTAAGCATGTAATTAGTCACAGTTTATGTTTCAATATCCTGCATTAAAGGAATTAAAAAAATAATATTTTAAATAGAAGATCACTTTCCTATATAAATTAATATGAACATCTATTCATGATCTGTTAGTGGTTACCTAAGCATGTAATTAGTCACAGTTTATGTTTCAATATCCTGCACTAAAGGAATTAAAAAAATAATATTTTAAATAGAAGATCACTTTCCTATATAAAATAATATGAACATCTATTCATGATCTGTTAGTGGTTACCTAAGCATGTAATTAGTCACAGTTTATGTTTCAATATCCTGCGCTAAAGGAATTAAAAAAATAATATTTTAAATAGAAGATCACTTTCCTATATAAAATAATATGAACATCTATTCATGATCTGTTAGTGGTTACCTAAGCATGTAATTAGTCACAGTTTATGTTTCAATATCCTGCACTAAAGGAATTAAAAAAATAATATTTTAAATAGAAGATCAGTTTCCTATATAAAATAATATGAACATCTATTCATGATCTGTTAGTGGTTACCTAAGCATGTAATTAATCACAGTTTATGTTTCAATATCCTGCACTAAAGGAATTAAAAAAATAATATTTTAAATAGAACATCACTTTCCTATATAAAATAATATGAACATCTATTCATGATCTGTTAGTGGTTACCTAGGCATGTAATTAGTCACAGTTTATGTTTCAATATCCTGCATTAAAGGAATTAAAAAAATAATATTTTAAATAGAAGATCACTTTCCTATATAAAATAATATGAACATCTATTCATGATCTGTTAGTGGTTACCTAGGCATGTAATTAGTCACAGTTTATGTTTCAATATCCTGCACTAAAGGAATTAAAAAAATAATATTTTAAATAGAAGATCACTTTCCTATATAAAATAATATGAACATCTATTCATGATCTGTTAGTGGTTACCTAGGCATGTAATTAGTCACAGTTTATGTTTCAATATCCTGCATTAAAGGAATTAAAAAAAATAATATTTTAAATAGAAGATCACTTTCCTATATAAAATAATATGAACATCTATTCATGATCTGTTAGTGGTTACCTAGGCATGTAATTAGTCACAGTTTATGTTTCAATATCCTGCATTAAAGGAATTAAAAAAATAATATTTTAAATAGAAGATCACTTTCCTATATAAAATAATATGAACATCTATTCATGATCTGTTAGTGGTTACCTAGGCATGTAATTAGTCACAGTTTATGTTTCAATATCCTGCACTAAAGGAATTAAAAAAATAATATTTTAAATAGAACATCACTTTCCTATATAAAATAATATGAACATCTATTCATGATCTGTTAGTGGTTACCTAAGCATGTAATTAGTCACAGTTTATGTTTCAATATCCTGCACTAAAGGAATTAAAAAAATAATATTTTAAATAGAAGATCACTTTCCTATATAAAATAATATGAACATCTATTCATGATCTGTTAGTGGTTACCTAAGCATGTAATTAGTCACAGTTTATGTTTCAATATCCTGCACTAAAGGAATTAAAAAAATAATATTTTAAATAGAAGATCACTTTCCTATATAAAATAATATGAACATCTATTCATGATCTGTTAGTGGTTACCTAAGCATGTAATTAGTCACAGTTTATGTTTCAATATCCTGCACTAAAGGAATTAAAAAAATAATATTTTAAATAGAACATCACTTTCCTATATAAAATAATATGAACATCTATTCATGATCTGTTAGTTGTTACCTAGGCATGTAATTAGTCACAGTTTATGTTTCAATATCCTGCACTAAAGGAATTATAAAAATAATATTTTAAATAGAAGATCACTTTCCTATATAAAATAATATGAACATCTATTCATGATCTGTTAGTGGTTACCTAGGCATGTAATTAGTCACAGTTTATGTTTCAATATCCTGCACTAAAGGAATTAAAAAAATAATATTTTAAATAGAAGATCACTTTCCTATATAAAATAATATGAACATCTATTCATGATCTGTTAGTGGTTACCTAGGCATGTAATTAGTCACAGTTTATGTTTCAATATCCTGCACTAAAGGAATTAAAAAAATAATATTTTAAATAGAACATCACTTTCCTATATAAAATAATATGAACATCTATTCATGATCTGTTAGTGGTTACCTAAGCATGTAATTAGTCACAGTTTATGTTTCAATATCCTGCACTAAAGGAATTAAAAAAATAATATTTTAAATAGAAGATCACTTTCCTATATAAAATAATATGAACATCTATTCATGATCTGTTAGTGGTTACCTAAGCATGTAATTAGTCACAGTTTATGTTTCAATATCCTGCACTAAAGGAATTAAAAAAATAATATTTTAAATAGAAGATCACTTTCCTATATAAAATAATATGAACATCTATTCATGATCTGTTAGTGGTTACCTAAGCATGTAATTAGTCACAGTTTATGTTTCAATATCCTGCACTAAAGGAATTAAAAAAATAATATTTTAAATAGAAGATCACTTTCCTATATAAAATGATATGAACATCTATTCATGATCTGTTAGTGGTTACCTAAGCATGTAATTAGTCACAGTTTATGTTTCAATATCCTGCACTAAAGGAATTAAAAAAATAATATTTTAAATAGAAGATCACTTTCCTATATAAAATAATATGAACATCTATTCATGATCTGTTAGTGGTTACCTAGGCATGTAATTAGTCGCAGTTTATGTTTCAATATCCTGCACTAAAGGAATTAAAAAAATAATATTTTAAATAGAAGATCACTTTCCTATATAAAATAATATGAACATCTATTCATGATCTGTTAGTGGTTACCTAGGCATGTAATTAGTCACAGTTTATGTTTCAATATCCTGCACTAATGGAATTAAAAAAATAATATTTTAAATAGAAGATCACTTTCCTATATAAAATAATATGAACATCTATTCATGATCTGTTAGTGGTTACCTAAGCATGTAATTAGTCACAGTTTATGTTTCAATATCCTGCACTAAAGGAATTAAAAAAATAATATTTTAAATAGAAGATCACTTTCCTATATAAAATAATATGAACATCTATTCATGATCTGTTAGTGGTTACCTAAGCATGTAATTAGTCACAGTTTATGTTTCAATATCCTGCATTAAAGGAATTAAAAAAATAATATTTTAAATAGAAGATCACTTTCCTATATAAAATAATATGAACATCTATTCATGATCTGTTAGTGGTTACCTAAGCATGTAATTAGTCACAGTTTATGTTTCAATATCCTGCACTAAAGGAATTAAAAAAATAATATTTTAAATAGAAGATCACTTTCCTATATAAAATAATATGAACATCTATTCATGATCTGTTAGTGGTTACCTAAGCATGTAATTAGTCACAGTTTATGTTTCAATATCCTGCACTAAAGGAATTAAAAAAATAATATTTTAAATAGAACATCACTTTCCTATATAAAATAATATGAACATCTATTCATGATCTGTTAGTGGTTACCTAGGCATGTAATTAGTCACAGTTTATGTTTCAATATCCTGCATTAAAGGAATTAAAAAAATAATATTTTAAATAGAAGATCACTTTCCTATATAAAATAATATGAACATCTATTCATGATCTGTTAGTGGTTACCTAGGCATGTAATTAGTCACAGTTTATGTTTCAATATCCTGCACTAAAGGAATTAAAAAAATAATATTTTAAATAGAACATCACTTTCCTATATAAAATAATATGAACATCTATTCATGATCTGTTAGTGGTTACCTAGGCATGTAATTAGTCACAGTTTATGTTTCAATATCCTGCATTAAAGGAATTTAAAAAATAATATTTTAAATAGAAGATCACTTTCCTATATAAAATAATATGAACATCTATTCATGATCTGTTAGTGGTTACCTAGGCATGTAATTAGTCACAGTTTATGTTTCAATATCCTGCATTAAAGGAATTAAAAAAATAATATTTTAAATAGAAGATCACTTTCCTATATAAAATAATATGAACATCTATTCATGATCTGTTAGTGGTTACCTAGGCATGTAATTAGTCACAGTTTATGTTTCAATATCCTGCACTAAAGGAATTAAAAAAATAATATTTTAAATAGAAGATCACTTTCCTATATAAAATAATATGAACATCTATTCATGATCTGTTAGTGGTTACCAGGCATGTAATTAGTCACAGTTTATGTTTCAATATCCTGCACTAAAGGAATTAAAAAAATAATATTTTAAATAGAAGATCACTTTCCTATATAAAATAATATAAACATCTATTCATGATCTGTTAGTGGTGACCTAGGCATGTAATTAGTCACAGTTTATGTTTCAATATCCTGCACTAAAGGAATTAAAAAAATAATATTTTAAATAGAAGATCACTTTCCTATATAAAATAATATGAACATCTATTCATGATCTGTTAGTGGTTACCTAGGCATGTAATTAGTCACAGTTTATGTTTCAATATCCTGCACTAAAGGAATTAAAAAAATAATATTTTAAATAGAAGATCACTTTCCTATATAAAATAATATGAACATCTATTCATGATCTGTTAGTGGTTACCTAGGCATGTAATTAGTCACAGTTTATGTTTCAATATCCTGCACTAAAGGAATTAAAAAAATAATATTTTAAATAGAAGATCACTTTCTTATATAAAATAATATGAACATCTATTCATGATCTGTTAGTGGTTACCTAGGCATGTAATTAGTCACAGTTTATGTTTCAATATCCTGCACTAAAGGAATTAAAAAAATAATATTTTAAATAGAAGATCGCTTTCCTATATAAAATAATATGAACATCTATTCATGATCTGTTAGTGGTTACCTAGGCATGTAATTAGTCACAGTTTATGTTTCAATATCCTGCACTAAAGGAATTAAAAAAATAATATTTTAAATAGAAGATCACTTTCCTATATAAAATAATATGAACATCTATTCATGATCTGTTAGTGGTTACCTAAGCATGTAATTAGTCACAGTTTATGTTTCAATATCCTGCACTAAAGGAATTAAAAAAATAATATTTTAAATAGAAGATCACTTTCCTATATAAAATAATATGAACATCTATTCATGATCTGTTAGTGGTTACCTAAGCATGTAATTAGTCACAGTTTATGTTTCAATATCCTGCATTAAAGGAATTAAAAAAATAATATTTTAAATAGAAGATCACTTTCCTATATAAAATAATATGAACATCTATTCATGATCTGTTAGTGGTTACCTAAGCATGTAATTAGTCACAGTTTATGTTTCAATATCCTGCACTAAAGGAATTAAAAAAATAATATTTTAAATAGAAGATCACTTTCCTATATAAAATAATATGAACATCTATTCATGATCTGTTAGTGGTTACCTAAGCATGTAATTAGTCACAGTTTATGTTTCAATATCCTGCGCTAAAGGAATTAAAAAAATAATATTTTAAATAGAAGATCACTTTCCTATATAAAATAATATGAACATCTATTCATGATCTGTTAGTGGTTACCTAAGCATGTAATTAGTCACAGTTTATGTTTCAATATCCTGCACTAAAGGAATTAAAAAAATAATATTTTAAATAGAAGATCACTTTCCTATATAAAATAATATGAACATCTATTCATGATCTGTTAGTGGTTACCTAAGCATGTAATTAGTCACAGTTTATGTTTCAATATCCTGCACTAAAGGAATTAAAAAAATAATATTTTAAATAGAAGATCACTTTCCTATATAAAATAATATGAACATCTATTCATGATCTGTTAGTGGTTACCTAGGCATGTAATTAGTCACAGTTTATGTTTCAATATCCTGCATTAAAGGAATTAAAAAAATAATATTTTAAATAGAAGATCACTTTCCTATATAAAATAATATGAACATCTATTCATGATCTGTTAGTGGTTACCTAGGCATGTAATTAGTCACAGTTTATGTTTCAATATCCTGCACTAAAGGAATTAAAAAAATAATATTTTAAATAGAACATCACTTTCCTATATAAAATAATATGAACATCTATTCATGATCTGTTAGTGGTTACCTAGGCATGTAATTAGTCACAGTTTATGTTTCAATATCCTGCATTAAAGGAATTTAAAAAATAATATTTTAAATAGAAGATCACTTTCCTATATAAAATAATATGAACATCTATTCATGATCTGTTAGTGGTTACCTAGGCATGTAATTAGTCACAGTTTATGTTTCAATATCCTGCATTAAAGGAATTAAAAAAATAATATTTTAAATAGAAGATCACTTTCCTATATAAAATAATATGAACATCTATTCATGATCTGTTAGTGGTTACCTAGGCATGTAATTAGTCACAGTTTATGTTTCAATATCCTGCACTAAAGGAATTAAAAAAATAATATTTTAAATAGAAGATCACTTTCCTATATAAAATAATATGAACATCTATTCATGATCTGTTAGTGGTTACCAGGCATGTAATTAGTCACAGTTTATGTTTCAATATCCTGCACTAAAGGAATTAAAAAAATAATATTTTAAATAGAAGATCACTTTCCTATATAAAATAATATAAACATCTATTCATGATCTGTTAGTGGTGACCTAGGCATGTAATTAGTCACAGTTTATGTTTCAATATCCTGCACTAAAGGAATTAAAAAAATAATATTTTAAATAGAAGATCACTTTCCTATATAAAATAATATGAACATCTATTCATGATCTGTTAGTGGTTACCTAGGCATGTAATTAGTCACAGTTTATGTTTCAATATCCTGCACTAAAGGAATTAAAAAAATAATATTTTAAATAGAAGATCACTTTCCTATATAAAATAATATGAACATCTATTCATGATCTGTTAGTGGTTACCTAGGCATGTAATTAGTCACAGTTTATGTTTCAATATCCTGCACTAAAGGAATTAAAAAAATAATATTTTTAATAGAAGATCACTTTCCTATATAAAATAATATGAACATCTATTCATGATCTGTTAGTGGTGACCTAGGCATGTAATTAGTCACAGTTTATGTTTCAATATCCTGTACTAAAGGAATTAAAAAAATAATATTTTTAATAGAAGATCACTTTCCTATATAAAATAATATGAACATCTATTCATGATCTGTTAGTGGTGACCTAGGCATGTAATTAGTCACAGTTTATGTTTAAATATCCTGCATTAAAGGAATTAAAAAAATAATATTTTAAATAGAAGATCACTTTCCTATATAAAATAATATGAACATCTATTCATGATCTGTTAGTGGTGACCTAGGCATGTAATTAGTCACAGTTTATGTTTCAATATCCTGCACTAAAGGAATTAAAAAAATAATATTTTAAATAGAAGATCACTTTCCTATATAAAATAATATGAACATCTATTCATGATCTGTTAGTGGTTACCTAAGCATGTAATTAGTCACAGTTTATGTTTCAATATCCTGCACTAAAGGAATTAAAAAAATAATATTTTAAATAGAAGATCACTTTCCTATATAAAATAATATGAACATCTATTCATGATCTGTTAGTGGTTACCTAAGCATGTAATTAGTCACAGTTTATGTTTCAATATCCTGCATTAAAGGAATTAAAAAAATAATATTTTAAATAGAAGATCACTTTCCTATATAAAATAATATGAACATCTATTCATGATCTGTTAGTGGTTACCTAAGCATGTAATTAGTCACAGTTTATGTTTCAATATCCTGCACTAAAGGAATTAAAAAAATAATATTTTAAATAGAAGATCACTTTCCTATATAAAATAATATGAACATCTATTCATGATCTGTTAGTGGTTACCTAAGCATGTAATTAGTCACAGTTTATGTTTCAATATCCTGCGCTAAAGGAATTAAAAAAATAATATTTTAAATAGAAGATCACTTTCCTATATAAAATAATATGAACATCTATTCATGATCTGTTAGTGGTTACCTAAGCATGTAATTAGTCACAGTTTATGTTTCAATATCCTGCACTAAAGGAATTAAAAAAATAATATTTTAAATAGAAGATCACTTTCCTATATAAAATAATATGAACATCTATTCATGATCTGTTAGTGGTTACCTAAGCATGTAATTAGTCACAGTTTATGTTTCAATATCCTGCACTAAAGGAATTAAAAAAATAATATTTTAAATAGAAGATCACTTTCCTATATAAAATAATATGAACATCTATTCATGATCTGTTAGTGGTTACCTAGGCATGTAATTAGTCACAGTTTATGTTTCAATATCCTGCATTAAAGGAATTAAAAAAATAATATTTTAAATAGAAGATCACTTTCCTATATAAAATAATATGAACATCTATTCATGATCTGTTAGTGGTTACCTAGGCATGTAATTAGTCACAGTTTATGTTTCAATATCCTGCACTAAAGGAATTAAAAAAATAATATTTTAAATAGAACATCACTTTCCTATATAAAATAATATGAACATCTATTCATGATCTGTTAGTGGTTACCTAGGCATGTAATTAGTCACAGTTTATGTTTCAATATCCTGCATTAAAGGAATTTAAAAAATAATATTTTAAATAGAAGATCACTTTCCTATATAAAATAATATGAACATCTATTCATGATCTGTTAGTGGTTACCTAGGCATGTAATTAGTCACAGTTTATGTTTCAATATCCTGCATTAAAGGAATTAAAAAAATAATATTTTAAATAGAAGATCACTTTCCTATATAAAATAATATGAACATCTATTCATGATCTGTTAGTGGTTACCTAGGCATGTAATTAGTCACAGTTTATGTTTCAATATCCTGCACTAAAGGAATTAAAAAAATAATATTTTAAATAGAAGATCACTTTCCTATATAAAATAATATGAACATCTATTCATGATCTGTTAGTGGTTACCAGGCATGTAATTAGTCACAGTTTATGTTTCAATATCCTGCACTAAAGGAATTAAAAAAATAATATTTTAAATAGAAGATCACTTTCCTATATAAAATAATATAAACATCTATTCATGATCTGTTAGTGGTGACCTAGGCATGTAATTAGTCACAGTTTATGTTTCAATATCCTGCACTAAAGGAATTAAAAAAATAATATTTTAAATAGAAGATCACTTTCCTATATAAAATAATATGAACATCTATTCATGATCTGTTAGTGGTTACCTAGGCATGTAATTAGTCACAGTTTATGTTTCAATATCCTGCACTAAAGGAATTAAAAAAATAATATTTTAAATAGAAGATCACTTTCCTATATAAAATAATATGAACATCTATTCATGATCTGTTAGTGGTTACCTAGGCATGTAATTAGTCACAGTTTATGTTTCAATATCCTGCACTAAAGGAATTAAAAAAATAATATTTTAAATAGAAGATCACTTTCTTATATAAAATAATATGAACATCTATTCATGATCTGTTAGTGGTTACCTAGGCATGTAATTAGTCACAGTTTATGTTTCAATATCCTGCACTAAAGGAATTAAAAAAATAATATTTTAAATAGAAGATCGCTTTCCTATATAAAATAATATGAACATCTATTCATGATCTGTTAGTGGTTACCTAGGCATGTAATTAGTCACAGTTTATGTTTCAATATCCTGCACTAAAGGAATTAAAAAAATAATATTTTTAATAGAAGATCACTTTCCTATATAAAATAATATGAACATCTATTCATGATCTGTTAGTGGTGACCTAGGCATGTAATTAGTCACAGTTTATGTTTCAATATCCTGTACTAAAGGAATTAAAAAAATAATATTTTTAATAGAAGATCACTTTCCTATATAAAATAATATGAACATCTATTCATGATCTGTTAGTGGTGACCTAGGCATGTAATTAGTCACAGTTTATGTTTAAATATCCTGCATTAAAGGAATTAAAAAAATAATATTTTAAATAGAAGATCACTTTCCTATATAAAATAATATGAACATCTATTCATGATCTGTTAGTGGTGACCTAGGCATGTAATTAGTCACAGTTTATGTTTCAATATCCTGCACTAAAGGAATTAAAAAAATAATATTTTAAATAGAAGATCACTTTCCTATATAAAATAATATGAACATCTATTCATGATCTGTTAGTGGTTACCTAGGCATGTAATTAGTCACAGTTTATGTTTCAATATCCTGCACTAAAGGAATTAAAAAAATAATATTTTAAATAGAAGATCACTTTCCTATATAAAATAATATGAACATCTATTCATGATCTGTTAGTGGTTACCTAGGCATGTAATTAGTCACAGTTTCTAATTTTAGATTTTCGAGTAGGAGATCATTTTTCTATATAAAATAAACATAATATGATCACCTACTTCATGACCAGTAAGTGGTTACCCAAGCATGTAATTGGTCACAGTTTCTAATTTTAGATTTTCGAGTAGGAGGTCACTTTTCTCTATAAACTAAACAGAAATTAGAACATACTTCATGGCAAGATAACGGTCAACCTGGCATATAATTTGTCTCAGTTTCTAAATTTTGTAGCAATTAGTGAGGAAAAGGCTAATATATGTTTTTGCTTTCTTACATCTCTTAAGAAGGGATAAGAGTCAACGTGTTGTTTACTATTCCTGTCTTGAGTGTTCATTTAAACTGATTCCAACTTCCTCCAACGATGGTTGAAAAAGCTCATAGAAACAAACAGCAAAAAGTGTTACGTTTATTATGTTCTGACATGCATGCACCAACACATAGACGAATCATGGGTCATAAGATTGACATTAAGGATATGAAGACAACAGTCTGTTATACAAAACAATGTACAAGCTACATTTATATGGTTTATTAAGTAACAAGAAAATATAAGCATCACATAGATAGCAACAACACAACGTATATCAATTTGGTGCCATTCAATAACGAAAATACGTCACAAACATAAATACGTCACAAACACACGTTACACCCATCGAACGCAGTATAGGTTTCCTCTGAATATGCAAAATGTATTTTTTAAGGCTTTTACATTTCAACATCCCTTAAAACATATGCACTGAAGGAATTAAAAAAATATAAATATTTTAGATATTAAAATAGGAGATCAGTTTCCTATATAAATTAACATAATATGAACATCTACTTCATGGCCAGTTAGTAATCAACCAGGCATGTAATTGATTACAGTTTCTGAAGAGCCCACGTGTTG
The DNA here is from genome assembly GCF_053919585.1 of Euprymna scolopes. Taxonomy (NCBI): domain Eukaryota; kingdom Metazoa; phylum Mollusca; class Cephalopoda; order Sepiida; family Sepiolidae; genus Euprymna; species Euprymna scolopes. Next base: position 118,895,726 of record NC_136527.1, read on the forward strand.
TAAAATATTCTGCATTTTTACCAACTTATTTAATCAACAAAAAATATTGTTGTTGGCTTTTTTTAAATGTTAATATTCAAATCCTTATTTGATATTTTAAAAAAGTGTCATCATATTCATTTATTGTTATTTTTCTATAAAAACGAACGAAGTTTAAATAAAAAAAATTAAATCCGGGGACATTTACTCATACATTGTTTTTAAAAAGGACACCTCCACTTGCTAATAATAATGATATTATTTAGAAAGCTATTTTAATATGAGAAGGGGGAGCTCTACTTATTAATTTGTAATTTCACTTAACAATTTAATAAAAAAACGAAAAAGTGGTCCAAAATCAAATATATAACCAATGATTGTGACCAAAAACTAAGTAACTCTTTTACCTACTTGGAGCAGTTTGTTTTGTGGTTTAACTTATTTGAAAGGTTTATTTACTGAAAATATAGCACCAAGACTTAGGTAAGAATTAGCAAAATTGGCTATATAAAACAGTCATCTCGGAAGTCCCGATAATCATTCAAAAATTGATAATTAAACAAAATACGAGTAGAAAACCACCAAATAAATGTCACAATGAAACTTTTTTCCAAATTTCTTATGTTCAACGATTTTGAAGGGATCTTTAGTTTATCAAATTATTAATTGGAAGTACAAAATAGTTAACACACATGGGATCTAATCACCATCCAAAAGAAATGTAAGAATGCAAAACCTAATATGAGCCTCTACTCTTCCCATCCAACACAAAAAATGAAAATTGCAAACAATTACAGCTATTATTGACTGTTAACTGGCCATGAAGTGGGTGCTTTTTTTTTTTTTAACCTGAAATTTATATACGAAAGTGATTCCCCAACCTAAAATTTTAAACAGTTTTTATTTCTTTTTGCGGATTGTGAGACTAACCATAGCCCTTGGCGCAAGAGGGTCCGTGTGTGCCTGGCGTGCGGGGTGGTGGCTGATCCTGTGGTCGGGGCAGCGGAAGAAAGAGTTCCAAGATGGCGCCTGCCTGCTTTTATTAGAGACGGAATCTCGCAGGATCGCGAGAGATCTCGCAGGGATGCAAATTAGCTAGGCCATCTTGAGGAATAAAAATTGGTCCATTTGGAGGTGCGAGGCAGTCGGGTTCTGACGTTCGTGGCGATCAGTACAGTGACCGTTGGGTTCCGTTAGTGACCGTGGCTGTCATTGTTTGTTGGTTCGCTGTGTGTTGCCGTGGTTCTTCAGTGAAACGCTTCGTCGCCCACGACGAGACTCCCCGTCTCCTACACGTCGGAAACTACACAAGATACTCTTACACGGATATTTTGAAGTCTTTGAAACGTATAAGACAAAATAAAGTCAATTTAAAAAAAAAAAAATTTAAGGAGTAAACAACGTTGGGTTAGATTATAAAGTTTTACAACTATTGTTCTATATTAAGCTTTCCTAATTGTTGACGGCCAATAAATAGGTCTCCTAAAATTTTAAATATTGGAGAACACATAAAAAATTAAAACAACTTCTTCAGAGACATAATGGGTAATATGGACAGAAAACAGTATATTTGACAAAATTTTAATGTCAGATTAAATATGTTGGAAAAAGTCCAGGATCCGGTAGTTCACTGTCGTCAGGGGTTGCAAAGAATGCTCTCTGCGCCCCTAACCAATGGGGACAAGTAACAGATCAAAAGAAAAAGGAATCAAAACTCTAGCCTCGCTCGCGTAAACTGACTCAGCGAAGTGACGAGAGAAGAAGAAGAAGAAAAAGAAGAAGAAGTGGTAGAAGTGATGGGAATGGTTGTAGGTTGCCTTTTATAACCAATAGGAACAAGCCTCCCACCACTCCCTTAGTCTATTTAGGCGGTGAGACAGATCTGCTCATGCTGGTTCACCCCCCCCCCCGGCGGACAGCGACACCCATCCGTAAGTAGCCTCCATTTTTTTTTTCTACAAATAATTTAATTTTAGGAGATTTTTGTTACTTGTTTAAGATAAAGTCGATACATCGATTTTTAAAAATATGTCGTTTTAAGTGAAAACATTATTACCTATTTAACTGTAATCGCGAAAATAGTAATATTTTAAAGTTAAGTTTGTAACAAAAATAAATGATTTTAATGTTTAAAATTATTTTTAAAGTTATTGAATTTTTTAATTGTTAAAAAGTAAAAGAAAAAAAACTTACCTTTCATTCCAGAGTTCGTTTTTTCTTTTGTGTTCAAAACAGAAAATTTGTTTTGTTTGTTAAGATTTCTTTAGTAAATTGAAACAACTTTTGTTTTGTGTGTTCAATTCATTAAGAAATAAAATATATGAACATATAAAAGAATCAAAATTAACAAATGAAAAACACGAATTAAACGTGAAATTATTTAAAAAGAAAATCAACTCCTACAATGAACACTGAATTTAGGTCATCATAAAACGGTGTAATCATTATTTCGTTCCTCGTGTAAAAATGTCCGTTCATTAGTTAAATGTGCCGAATTGTTTTTCTATCAAGTTTAGATTATTTTTGTCAATACTAAAGGTTTATTTCAATTTATTTTGTAAAATTCATTTTTATATATAATTTATTAAAAAATATTTTTAATGAAGATATAAAAACCAGGTTTGTTTTGTAATTTGTAACATTTCATTATTTTTTTTAAATTAGTCGAATTACTGTTAACATCCCAGATGAGAACAGTAATCCGAAGGATATTGTTTAAAATTTTTCTAAAAATGTAAAAATTGAAAAAAGTATAGTTTTAAAAAAACTTCGGTATATATTATTTAAAATAAAAAGTGTTTATTATTTCAGTAATTGCTACCTTATGCTAAAACAAAACACAGACCACTCTAATTTGTTTTTTTAGGGGTATATGAGTTGACAACGAATCTGATAATCAAACCCGTCCCAAATTCACCATTTGTATGGTATGAACCCCTGGATCCTGGGACTATTTTATGCCATTTCACAACCTTCAGTAGTGATGCATGATGCGTTCGCGTGTGCACGCGCGTAGTGAAGTGGCTTATCGCATCACGGAGGAATCTTTTTAGCAGATATTTTAAATAATAAAGTTTTTTTTTTAAAATGTGGTTCATTTTTCTTTTTGTGGTAGTTTTTAATGCTTTTTTAATTGATCTAAAAAAAAAGTTTTAACGAGTTTACAAAAACATATTTATGTTTTCCGTTTTTTTTTTGGGGGGGGGAAGTATTCAATTATTGAACTTGTGTAGTTTAACAGATAATGGAAATTATAGAACTTGTGAAGTTAAACAGGCGCTTCTGCAATTTAATTAACCGTTTTTCGGTAAGTAAGGCGCCGACAGTTACCGAGTAGAATACCATTTAACATTTTATAAAAAATTCTGTTTACATTGGCGAGGAGGCGGTTGAGGGGCGGAAGTTTTGGTGGTGGTTGGGAAGGTGGTCCAAACCGCTCATGAAAACGTTTCATTAATATCACTTCTAATTATTTTTTGTTCGTCAAAAAATTCTGTTTTTTTAATATCGTCAGTTTCATTATCGTTTCTTTTTATCATTTCTAATTATTTTTATTTCTTTGTCAAAAAGAAATTTGCCGCTTAGTTGTACAAATAGCCTCGAAGCTTATTATCACAAAAGGGACACGTTGGATCGACACCGTTGTGTAGTGATCGGTGTGCCAGAAATTTCGTGAAAAATAGTGAATAATTCCACCCCGTCTTTCCAAGCTTATAACTCCTCGAAAAATATCATTAATGCCCTAATTTGTTTTTCAATTAAAGGAGCAAGAATCAAGGTTTCATAAAAAAAACAACAAAAAAACAAACAACGTGTTTTTTTTTTGTTTTTTTTAAGGTTTTAAACTTCGGTCTTTACAGGTAAATTTCTAAAAAAAACGCTATTTTTTGTTTTAAATTTGAATATATTATTTATTGACCTTTTCTCTTCAATTTGTGATACATAACACTTTGGTGAGTAAATTAATTGTTTACTTTTTAATAGACATTTCAAAATTGGAGGCGTGAATTATTCTCCCCCTGTCTTTCCAAGCTTATAACTACTTGAAAATGTAATTCAAGCCCTATTTTTTTTTCAATTAAAGGAGCAAGGACCAAGGTTTCAGTAAAAAAAAAAACAAAAGAAAAAACAAACAACGTGGTTAAAAAAAGTTTTTAAACTTCGAACTTTACAGGTAAATTTATAAAAAACACTACCTTTTTTTAAAATTTGAATATATTATTTATTGACCTTTTTTCTTCAATTTGTGATATATACCACTTTGGTGAGTAAATTAATTATTTACTTTTTAATAGACACTTGAAAATGGGGGGGGGTGAATTAAAAAAAATGTTTGTCTAAAATATTATATTCGGTTTATTGGAAAGCGCATAAAATGTCACATTGACCCTGAAAATATTGTAAAAAATAGAATCAATAGAACAATTTTGATAGATTTTTAAAGTTTAAAAATTGAAAAATATTGTGTTCGTAAAATTCATTACTGTTTTTTAAAAATAAAAAAAATATTTCTATTACTTTTAAAACAACTTTAATAGTTTATTTTGGAAGTATAATCCATAAAGAAAATAAACAACCAACTTTTAAAAGAGAAATTACGAGATTTTTATATTTTATTCGCAGTTTCGTGTTAGGGGTATCAAAAATTCCTACAAAAATTCTGATAAACTAGTGTAGCGATTAATGTTTTATTTTATAATTTTGGGTTTGTATTACTGAACACATAGATGCGAAAAAGTTGTCAAAAAACAAATAAATGTTATCAAAGGCAAGATAAGTTACTTTTCTACCAAACTGGATATATTTTTCGTGTTTTTATTCAATGTAACATGTTTATTCAGCTCGAAAAACATACAGTGTTTACCGATGTATTGGAAAATGCAAGATGGCGCCTCACTCCCTCTTAAACGGTAAGTTTGGGAAAAGGTGTTATAAATAAAAAAACTAGAAAAAATACTATTAAAAACCCGCCGAATATATGTCAAGCTATGTCACGGTAACATATATTGAGCGAGTTTTTAACAGTATTTTATCCAGTTTTTTATTTATAACACCTTTTCCCAAACTTACCGTGTTAAAAAGGAGTCAGACGCCATTTTGAATTTTCCAATACACCGGCAAACACTGTATTTTTTTCGAGCTGAATAAACATGTTACATTTAATAAAAACACGAAAAATATATCCAGTTTGGTAGAAAAGTAACTTATCTTGCTTTTGATAACATTTATTTGTTATATTTTTGTTTTTTGACTACTTTTTCGAATCTATGTGTAGAGTAATACAAACCCAACATTTTATTTCATAATAAAAAATTTTAATGTAACATATACAACATTGAACAATACAAATATATAGCGATTAATGTGAACCACGTTGTTTATTTTCTGATTTAAGATTTTTATTTTAGAATTTAAAAATTAAAATATTGAATAATACATTGATTAACAAAAAAAAATGAAAGATAAATTTTAAAATGATTAAATGTGTTTTATTTTCTGATTTAAAATATTTATTTTATAATTTAAAAATTAAAATATTGAATAATACATTGATTAACAACAAAAAAAATGAAAGATAAATTTAAAAACTTCATCTTTCATTCTTTCTTTTTTTATGTGTTAAACAACGTGATTAATTTAAATTAAAGTTTAATCACAGGATTACATTTTCAATAATCTCGTAAATATAAACAAACGTTTGTTCACATTAATCGCTATATACCGGTGTCGACCCAACGTGTCCCTTTTTGTGATAATAGGCTTCGAGGATATTTGTACAACTAAACGGCAAATCTGCCCAAAAATATGTTTTCTAATATTGTCAATTTCAATATCGTTTCTTTTTATACTTTCTAATTATGTTTATTTCCTTGTCCAAAAAAATTATGTTTTCATTTCTGATTATTTTTTATTTGTTTGTAATTTTATTTATAAAATTTATAAAATTACGCGAGAGTGATTCAAATAAATCTAAACTGCTAAAAAAAAAAACATATTTTAAAAATGCCTGTATTTAATAAAAATTATTTAATAAAAAAAATCGTTTCTAATATTGTACATTTCAATATTTTATTTTATTATAAAATGATGTCAATTTCACGATCCAATCAAATGCCATTCTTAATAACGTGTAACACGACTTATGTCCCATTTTCTTCCTCATATTTTTGTTTCCTTAAACTGCAAGAGGGCCACATATCGACGATTAAGAAGGATTTTTATCCCTTTTATGCGATATAAGAATCGAGAGTGGTTCTCCCCAAAATGTGCTACTGCCATCGCGCACAGAAATCACTTTTTCCATAGCTACCAACGTAATAGATGCACTGAGACTAATGCTGCTTTCAGGCACGCCAGCAACCACTGTAAAAGAGTAATAAAGAAATGCAAGAGAGCTATATGCCCAGTCCGTTAAATCCAAAGTAGCTGAGCAGCGGCTTGGTTCCCACCAGTTTTGGCAAATAACAAATAAGATCCTGAACAGAAGTGTGCGTTCTATCCCAACCATTATCAATGGACCAGATGTCATCTTGTCAGCATCAGACAAGGCCAAACTATTTGCAAAGAACTTTGCAGCTAATTCTACCCTATGCGACAATGACCATCAACTCCCCATATTTCCTCCTATAACACAGAACATGCTAGGTAGCATACAAATATCTGTGCATGAGGTCGCCAAGCTAATCAAGAACCTTGATTCCAGTAAAACTACTGGCCCTGACGGCATCTCAATTATAGTGTTAAAAAAGCTTCAACCAGAACTTGCTCCCATACTTACGAAACTGTTTAAACGTTGCCTTAAGGAGAAGTGCTTTCCAACACCCTGGAAAACCTCATCAGTGTGCCCTGTATTTAAGAACTCAGGTGATAAGTCATCTCCCTCTCAGTACAGACCAATAAGTCTCCTGTGTGTCATGAGTAAGTTGCTGGAATCCATATTAAATAGAGAAATAGTCAACCACCTCAGCAGAAATAATCTTCTTAGTGACACGCAATATGGTTTCCGTTCTGCAAGATCTACCGCAGATGTGCTAACAGTTATATCTGATAGGATTAGTGAATCTCTTGACAAAGGCTTCCTTTCCAGGGCAATTACTCTTGACATATCAAAGGCCTTCGACAAGGTATGGCATAAAGGCCTACTTCACAAGATTTCCAGCTACGGTATAACTGGAAATATTCTCTCTATCATTAAATCATTTCTCTCTGATAGGCTCATAAGAGTAGTGATTGATGGACAAAAATCAGAGGCCTGCAGTATTAATGCTGGAGTCCCTCAAGGGTCCATTCTGGGCCCAACTCTCTTCCTGATCTACATCAATGATCTCCCTAAACTCATACTTAAATCATTCGTTGACATCTATGCTGATGACACGACCATCTACGGCAACACATCAAAGGCTGTAAATGACAAAGCTCTCTCTGATTTTCTCTCCTCTGATCTCGAACGAGTGGTTCAGTGGGGGAAGATGTGTAATGTAAGACCTTTAATGCATCTAAAACCAAACTCCTATCCTTACATCATCAACGCCCTGATCCCTATCTGGCATCAATTGAAATGGATGGCTCTTGTTTAGGAGAAGCCCCATGTTTTGACAAGCTTCTGGGTTTGACCTTTACTCCTGATCTGAAACGGAACACGTACATCAAGTCTGTTGCGAAGGTCGCTGGACAGATGGTGGGATCCTTCTACCGCTCTAGAAGATATCTCACTACTGATGCAATTCTCTATCTATATAACAGCCAAGTACATCCAAGGATGGAATACTGCTGCCATATCTGGACAGGAGCTGCTAAAAACAGCCTATCCTGCCTTGAGAGAGTACAAAATAGAATTCGTGGCTTAGTGGGGGATGCCCTTTTCTCTTCCCTGCAACCTCTCTCCGACACAAAAGACGTTGCAAGCCTATCCTTGTTTTATCGTTATTTCCATGACAGGTGCTTGTCTGAACGCCAATCTCTGGTCCTCCCTCGCCAGTCTTTTACAAAAAAACACCCATCTAGCTGAATCCACTGTGAAAATTTTCCCCCACTCTTTATCTGTGCCTAAATCAAAACGTAGATTCCATGAACAAAGCTTCTTTCTTAGAACTGCACGCCTGTGAAACTCTGTTCCCTCTGCCTGCTTCCTTCCTGACTACAACTTGGATGTCTTCAAGTCCAACATAAACAAATTTCTGATTAATCGCCCCCTTAAGTAGACACTCTAAAATATCCACACTAACGTACTGTACTTACAATAACCCTTATCCCTGAGTGGCTTCCGGGCCTTGATAAATGGTGACCGCCTTGTAAAAAAAAAGGTACTCCCAAAACAATGTGAAAAAGAAAGCATGATTCTGTGACGTCAGACTTGTGTTAACCATACGAACTATGGAAAAGCAGAAGCGACTTAATGATTTTTTAAAATCTTTGTTTATCTTCTTCAAACTGCAATTAATAATTAATCTTTGTTATAATTTTGTTAGGTTTTAAGATTTACACAGTTTAATGATTAATAATATTATAAACATTTGTATATTAAATATAAAATACGGTTTTACTGAATGTTCATTTGGTTACCCACGGTTTCCATATTTTGTTCGGTAAAAAGAAACAAACAAAATATGAGGGGGGGCTACAAAATGCTTAATGTTTGTGCAATAATATTTTCAAATTGTATTTAATCTGGCGATAAAATAGCTGAAAAGAGCCATGTTTATATTAAAAAAAAAATTAAACAATTAAAAATCTATGTTGTAATGGAACATTTTGAAATAATGGAATTTAAAAAAAAAAACTAATGTTCACGAAGTTTCTTTTCCTTGGCAATTCAACTGATTATAGTATATATTAATTCGAAAACACGCTATTAAAAAAAAAACAACATAATATTGAATTTATATCAGTTTTTAATTGCAACTTCAAGGTAAATTTTTGTTCAATATGTGTATTTAAATTAAGAAAAAATAAATGTGTTTTACTTATTCGAACTATTATGTTTCATAATAAATAGAAATGACGATAGATTTAAATATAATTTTTACAAATTTCGAAAAAATAAATATGGGGGGGGGGAGGAGACACACACTTTAAAAAATATTTTCCCTTGTGTATTTTACGGAAACTGCATTATCGAAAATTTCAGGAAAATCTGACCATTAGTTGATTTTTGCTAGATTTATTAAACACGATTATGTTTTCACGTTCGAAATGCCTACTACATGGGAACGTTATATTAAAGCGTCAATTATGCAAACAAGATTTTCGTCTCGCAATTTCATTATTTTCGTACTATGAAAAAAATTTTTGGAAATTATTACTGGTTTATTTTGTCCTTCTTTTAAATGGCACAAAAGTTATATTGATAATATTAATCTATATATCTATAAAAGTGAACGTGTCTGTCTGTCTGTCTGTGTGTCTGTCTGTCTGTCTGTGTACATTTCCCTACGCAATAACTCTGTCAATTTTTAGTCTATAGACTCGAAATTTGAAATACTGGGTACGGAGATTTGGGAAAATCGATGTGACGGGTGTCAGCCAGAAATTTGGCTGTTAAGGGGTCAAATTTCAACGATTTGACCTTTAAGAACTCTACCAAACTCCTCCGACAATTTTGGGTCTAGACACTTGAAATTTTAGATATAGGTTCCTTGAACATGGATCTAACTTAATAAAGCGATTTGAGCCCGAAACTATAAATTTTAAGGGGTCATAATAGGGGTCAAAGTTTTAAAAAATTAACCATTTTTTTGTTTTTTTGCTTTTTTTGCACAGCATTCACCTCCAAACACCCGAGCAACGCCGGGCACACCTGCTAATTTATAATAAAGTTACATCGTTCTACATATAGGGGTAATTCTGTGGTGAATTTTGGAGGTACGTAAAGAGGCTCCATTGCAAAAAAGAAAAAAAAAAGAAAGCTAGAAAATAGCTATAATCAATTTAGACATCTTAAATTAAAGAAGTGGGAGAAATCAAATGAAATAAACGAACAGGAAGATAATCTAACAATTTGAGCAAATTTAAATTTGTAAAATAGATTTATTTCTATTTTAAACTTTAAAACAATAATCGAAAAGACCAAATATTTGGTAAAAGACCAATTTTTTATATTATTTATTTTAATTATGACGTTTCTTTTATTTAGAGGCATTCTGGACAAGGATTCTGACATTCCGATTAAAATCAATTCATTTAATAATTAATATCAAATCAATATTTATGTAAAATAAGAGAGGGGGGACCCAAGAAAATGTTGATATATATTCAATTGCTATAGGGTTATCTGCCCCTTTCCAAAACCCTTTGACTGTGGGGATTCTCTCCCCTTTTATTGTAACTCTTCGGTTCTCCATGTTGTAAATAAAATATACACACATTGTGTGCGTCTTAGTATTTCGTCAAACAAAATGTGTTCATAGTAATTTTTATAACCTTTCTGGATGTCGCAGGCTCCGGTAATGAGGTATGTGTCCCCACATTTTTATTAAATGACTTTCACTCATTTTCAACAGAAAATTTGACTTAAGTAAAAAAAAAAAAAAAAATCAAAAATATTTTTTTTAGGCTAAACTGTTTTTTTTTTAAAAAAGCAATCTTAGCAAAATCTGCCCACAAAAGGACAGGTGACATTCCGATTAAAATACATTTTTAAAAAAATCAGAATTTTGTCATTTTTTTATTATCTTTTAACATATTAAAATATTGCAGTAAATGAAAAATAATAATTTTACTTGTAATATTAAGCAAGAACATCGCATCCATCAAAAAATATTTCATTAAAATTTTCTTCTTTTTAAATTTTCTGCGAACTAGTTCCCCCGTCGTCATTTTGTAAACTTGAAATTCGTCACGAACATGACTGATTTTTCGATGAACGAACAACATATCAGTTTCTTTCTACACAGTAAGTATTTTATTATTTGTTTCTTTTCTTTAAATTATATTTGATGATTCGTTAAATTACATTTTCATCGATTTTATTTTAATTGATTTCATCAAATTTATTTTCTTAAAGATTAATTTATATTATTGAAGTTTATTACGTATGGCACTAATTTTCGACACCCATAACAAAAAATACAAGTAAAAACTAGTAATTTATCGTAATCTTACTCTATATCGAAGAGGAAGGATCAGGGTTTAAATCGCATATACACATTCTTTATTTTACACTGAATAAAATGGACGAAATTTGATATGAACTTCACAAAATAACAAAAAAATGAGAAATTAACATGGCGTCGCAGATATATGAAGAACAGGTCTTATAAAACATTAAAAATGTAAGGAAAAAAAATTACTACAAATATATATTATATTTTTAAAAAGTTTTTATTCAATCATTATTCAAGTGAAATATAGCAGTAAAAGTCTTTATTTGGGCTTGGAATATTATGAAAAAGACATAAAGATATGTATATCCAGAAATAAAAAAAATATTTTAACCCGATCACACCTGAAATAATTACATTCCAGTTTGATGTGGAACCCGTTAACTGACAGAATATCCTTTAATATTTATTTTCAATATCGTAAATTGTAGCTCAACAGATGTAATATTTAAATTATTTTTTATTAAATTCCTATTCTAAGAAATATCAATTTTTAATTCCTAAAACTAATTTTGATAAGTTTTAAGATTGACTCTTCCACAGCTTTTCTCACGAACATTTAATTATGAAAAAAATAATTTCGGAAATCATTTGAAATTATAAAAGATAAAAGCTGTCAAATGTAAATAAATTATTTTTTTAAATTTCGTAAAACTTAACATAATTTTTATATATTTTCCAACTTTTCTGAAAAATCGATAAAAACCGTATAAATCGGCTATATTTGTGACCCAAATAAAATATTTTTATTACATCATTCCAGTATATTTTAATATATAAACAAACCATGTTCTACCCCCTAAAAAAAAAAAAAAGATTCTGATAATACCATCGGGGCAGGAATATCAGAATTTTTTGTATCCTATTTCTGTTTTTATATAGTTCAGCCATTTTTAAATAAGTTTGCAAAAAAATTATTTGATTTTTTTTAGAGAATTTAAAAAATGTGTTGTTTTCATTGTTTACAAAATATTATGTCGAAATAACATGATAGACGATAGAAATAATAATTTTCCCGTTTTTAGCTTTTTAGGCTTTTTTGGTTTGATTTACGGAGATTAAAAATCTTCGCATTTCTTTAGAATCTTTTTAAGAATATTGCAAAACTTACAATCAATTTTACAAGTTTTTTTACTGTTATTATTTGAAATTCATACCTACATTAATATCATTATTGTATTCACCTCTTTATTATGGCCGTATCTAAAGTTTATTTTTATGTTATCGTTATTGTTATGGGGGTTTGAAATTCATACCTACATTAATATCATTATTGTACTTACCTCTTTATTATGGTTGTATCTAAAGTTTATGTTTTTTATTGTTATTGTTATGGGGGTTTGAAATTCATACCTACATTATTATAATTATTGTATTCACCTCTTTATTATGGCCGTATCTAAAGTTTTTTTTATTGTTATTATTTGTTATGGGGGTTTGAAATTCATACCTACATTAATATCATTATTGTATTCACCTCTTTATTATGGTTGTATCTAAAGTTTATTTATTTATTGTTATTGTTATGTTGGTTTTAAATTCATACCTACATTAATATCATTATTGTACTCAACTCTTTATTATGATTGTATCTAAAGTTTATTTTTTTCATTGTTATTATTTGTAATGGGGGTTTGAAATTCATACCTACATTAATATCATTATTGTATTCACCTCTTTATTATTGTTATATCTAAAGTTTATTTTTTTATTGGTATTATTTGTTATGGGGGTTTGAAATTCATACCTACATTAATATCATTATTGTATTCACCTCTTTATTACGGTCGTATCTTAAGTTTATTTGTTTTATTGTTATTATTTGTTATGGGGGTTTTAAATTCATACCTACATTAATATCATTATTGTACTCACCTCTTTATTATGGTTGTATCTAAAGTTTATTTTTTTATTGTTATTGTTATGAGGGTTTGAAATTCATACCTACATTAATATCATTATTGTATTCACCTCTTTATTATGGTTGTATCTAAAGTTTATTTTTTTTATTTTTATTGTTATGGGGGTTTGAAATTCATACCTACATTAATATCATTATTGTACTCACCTCTTTATTATGGTTGTATCTAAAGTTTATTTTTTTATTCTTATTGTTATGGGGGTTTGAAATTCATACCTACATTAATATCATTATTGTATTCACCTCTTTATTATGGCCATATCTAAAGTTTTTTTTTATTGTTATTATTTGTTATGGGGGTTTTAAATTCATACCTACATTAATATCATTATTGTACTCAACTCTTTATCATGGTCGTATCTAAAGTTTATTTTTTTATTGTTATGTGGGTTGTAAATTCATACCTACATTAATATTATTATTGTATTCACCTCTTTATTGTGGTAATGTCTAAAGTTTATTTTATTTGTTATTATTTGTTATGGGGTTGTAAATTCATACCTACATTAATATTATTATTGTATTCACCTCTTTATTGTGGTAATGTCTAAAGTTTATTTTATTTGTTATTATTTGTTATGGGGTTGTAAATTCATACCTGCTTTAATATCATTATTGTACTCACTTTTTTATTATGGTAATATCTAATGTTCATTTTTTTTTGAAAACAAAATCATGTAAACATGTATTAGAATTTTCAAAATGTGAGATGATATAATTGTTTCCACAGTCAAACAACCTCGCAGCTCACACAAATCATGAAAGCCAACAAATCAGAAAATCTAGATTCGAGTTTCGCCCTCATTTGGACTCATCAGTTAAATACATCTGAACTCAGGGTGGCAAACCTGAATAACTTGCATGTACTCTGCAACTTAAGCATTAGCGCCACACACAATAAAGTCTATTAGCGAACACAGATGAAATCCTACTATGGAATGTACCTACTTTGTTTCAAACAAGGTATGTAATCATGCAACCACTGAGAATACCTATCAAGTAAACTGCAGTGAAATCCGACTATGGAATATACCTACTTTGTTTCAAACAAGGTATGTAATCATGCAACCACTGAGAACACCTATCAAGTAAACCGCAGTGAAATCCGACTATGGAATATACCTACTTTGTTTCAAACAAGGTATGTAATCATGCAACCACTGAGAACACCTATCAAGTAAACCGCAGTGAAATCCGACTATGAAATATACCTACTTTGTTTCAAACAAGGTATGTAATCATGCAACCACTGAGAACACCTATCAAGTAAACCGCAGTGAAATCCGGCTATGGAATATACCTACTTTGTTTCAAACAAGGTATGTAATCATGCAACCACTGAGAACACCTATCAAGTAAACCGCAGTGAAATCCGACTATGGAATATACCTACTTTGTTTCAAACAAGGTATGTAATCATGCAACCACTGAGAACACCTATCAAGTAAACCGCAGTGAAATCCGACTATGGAATATACCTACTTTGTTTCAAACAAGGTATGTAATCATGCAACCACTGAGAATACCTATCAAGTAAACTGCAGTGAAATCCGACTATGGAATATGCCTACTTTGTTTCAAACAAGGTATGTAATCATGCAACCACTGAGAACACCTATCAAGTAAACCGCAGTGAAATCCGACTATGGAATATACCTACTTTGTTTCAAACAAGGTATGTAATCATGCAACCACTGAGAACACCTATCAAGTAAACCGCAGTGAAATCCGACTATGGAATATACCTACTTTGTTTCAAACAAGGTATGTAATCATGCAACCACTGAGAACACCTATCAAGTAAACCGCAGTGAAATCCGGCTATGGAATATACCTACTTTGTTTCAAACAAGGTATGTAATCATGCAACCACCGAGAACACCTATCAAGTAAACCGCAGTGAAATCCGACTATGGAATATACCTACTTTGTTTCAAACAAGGTATGTAATCATGCAACCACTGAGAACACCTATCAAGTAAACCGCAGTGAAATCCGACTATGGAATATACCTACTTTGTTTCAAACAAGGTATGTAATCATGCAACCACTGAGAACACCTATCAAGTAAACCGCAGTGAAATCCGACTATGGAATATACCTACTTTGTTTCAAACAAGGTATGTAATCATGCAACCACTGAGAACTAAGTCAAGTAGGATTTTTACACTTGATATGATATTAGTTACGTAACAAATTAATATAAGAATTTTTTGATTTGAGAATTGCAATAAAAAAACTCTATTAGCACAGATTATAGTAAAATATAATATATATATATATATATAAAATATATTTTAGTCATCGACATACAGACCTGTTTCGTTGTTTCACAACTCATCAGTGCCGCTAGACTAACACCTCTCCCAAGCCGAGGATCGATCCTAGAACCGTCGTGATGACAGTCGGCAGTCCTACCCCCTGACTACGGAATCGGTGGCCGAAATTAAACTGTCCGAACGTCTATTTAAATAAACATCCGTCCGCTACTCGTAGAGGGCTGAAACGTTTGTTTGTAAACAAATCGCGAGCTTCGCATTATTTCAGCTAAATTAAGTAGCGAGTAAGATAATTTACGAGAGTGCTCTACCGAAGAGGGGAGCTTTATAAAATATATTTTAGTCATCGACATACAGACCTGTTTCGTTGTTTCACAACTCATCAGTGCCGCTAGATATATATATATATATATATATATATATATATATTAATTAAATATAATTATTTGTTACTCACCTTGCAGATCTGGGTTTTAAATCCCAAGTTCAGATCTGTTCAACTGATGATGGAACAACTGGAATGTTTATCGATTTATTGACTTTATGTGTGAGAACTGCAATGTTGTTTGTGCAACAACGGCATTGACTATATTTTTTAGTGAAAAAATAACCTTGTTTTGAGGACTGGAAGTGATAAAGTACAAGACTTTTTATTGATTTAATCATTACTAAACTTACTGTTATTGTATTGGCTATCATTCTGGTCATTACTTAGAAAAATAATTTGAAAAAAGTAATTATCGAAGCAACTGAACTCATGAAAAAGAACTTCAAAAACCACCTAGCAAATATACTTGATGAACCAAGTGAAAGATAGAATCAAATAATTACAGTTAAAGAGACGGCTAGAATCTTAAAAAATAATAGCGGGTGAATGTTTGCTATTCATTAGGATGCCCCATTTCTAGCTTAAAGAAAAGGATAAAAAATTGAACAAAAAGGGCTTTATAAAATACAGGTATTAACTTAAATTAAATTTTCTTGCTAAGTGAAAGAGAGAATCAAATAATTACAGTTGCCAAGAAAATTTAACTCGTTGTTGATTTAGTCATAGCTAATCGTCCATTGCTAAACAACATAATGTAAAGAAAAAGCAATGTGAAGAAAAAGTAAAGAAAAATAAATCTGATTAACTTATTACCATTTTTCCATTCTCCCCGAATCGACATCAGCTTAAAAATTTTCTAGCTGCTGCTGTGGGGCCACTTGTCCATCTTTCCACAAAAGCATTTTTTTCTGCTTCATTACCTGGTGGATGTAGACAACCATTTTTCATCTTCGACTTTACACATCCATCTTTTTAAACCACACGGTCTTCGCCCTACTTTTCTTTTTCTTGTCACCGAGTCTTTGTGAGCTGCTATGTTATTTGTCTCTCTCTCTC